>NW_017671115.1:238937-336480 GCF_001879085.1 Nicotiana attenuata
GGATGTTGACACTAAAATCTTTGAAATCCCCTTCCACACTTTTCATGATTAGCGTGTCTTTTGTTTATGAGAAACTAACTCCTGATGGACATAAGATATTGTCCCTAATAACGGATCTAGATTAGTATCAGGGCGGAGCTATAACATTAGCTATAGGTGCGTATAAATTCAATAATTTTTGCTTAGATTATATATTTATATATATTAAAGAATTTATTTGAATAAGTACTATTTATTTAATAGCAAAACCACCAACTCTCTTGTTTGAAAATTCAAAACTCATAAACTATAAAATCTTGCTCCTCCTTTAAATAGTATATATGCAAAACTAAAATAAGTGTAAGATTTTCTTTGGAATGCACAAAAAGCGTGAATACATGGTCTAATTTTTATTACACACACGTATATATTCACATGGTATATTATATTACACACTCACACAGAGTCTGATCCGCGTCTGTTATTCGCGTATCAGTGCTTAACAATTGTTACGTGACTCACATTTTTTCCCCCTTTAAAAAAAAAAAAAAAAAGTAAAACCACTGAGCGCTTCTTTTCTCATTCTTTAAAGTTTTTAGCCAATTCTTGAAATTGAACTACAATTTTGTAATTAACATTTGTATTAGAGCATGATAAATATATAACTCTAAAGGAGTAATTATTTGTTCATTATTAACCCATACTTCTTATATTCATCAAGCTCCTTACATGGACTTACTATCTGTTGATGGTGAAAATTCTTTTCGCTCAATATTTATAATTTATAAATTGGAAAAGGGTTCAAAATGCCCCTAAACTATTGGAAAAGGTTTAAAAATACCCTTCATCCACCTATTAGGCTAAAAATACCCCTCCATCCATCTTTTTGGTTCACTTATGCCCTTTGACCGTTAGGTCAATGCTAAATTAAAAATTATTATTATCCTTTTTGTAAAACTTAAAAAAAAAATTACAGAATATTTTCGTTTTTTAAAACTAATGCACCAGTAGTTCACTAATTTAGTAAAGTCTTTTTTTTTTTCAGTTTTAACAAAAAACAATTCAGTTTTTACAAAAAAAAAAAAAAAATCATTTTTTTCAATTTTTGTAAAGCATTTTTTTTGTAAAAACTGAATTTTTTTTTTGTAAAAACAAAAAAATTAATAAAATATTTTTGTTTTTGAAAAATATTTTTTTTTACATTTTTACTGTTTTTAAAAAAAACATAAAAATATTTTTTCTTTAAAAAAACTGAAAAACGAAAATAAAACGAAATGCTTTAAAAAAAACTAAAAAAAATGAAACAAAAAAATTTAAAAACGAAAATATTTTGTTGAAAATATTTTTCAGTTTTTATAAAACTTAAAATATTTTATTAGAAACATTTTTTTCCTGTTTTTACAATTTTTTCCAGTTTTTACAAAAAAAATGCTTTAAAAACTGAAAAAATGAATAAAAATAATATTTTTTTGTAAAAACTGAAAAAAAAAAATAAGAAGACTTTACTAAATTAGTGGACTATTGGTGCATTAGTTTAAAAAAACGAAAATATTGTGCAAAATATTTTTTTTTGTAAGTTTTACAAAAAGAATAATAATAATTTTTAATTTAGCATTGACCTAACGGTCAAAGGGCATAAGTGAACCAAAAAAGTGGATGGAGGGGTATTTTTAGCCCAATAGGTGGATGAAGGGTATTTTTAAACGTTTTCCAAAAATTTAGGGGCATTTTGAACCCTTTTCCGTTTATAAATAAATAAATAATCAGAAAAGCAAAACAGTCTAAAATAAGCCTAGGGCGGTTAGGTTTTTATTTTTTATTTTTATACAATCAGTAATCTACTTGGATTGTATTATTTTTTTTAACAAAACTTAGTCCAACTTGGTCTTGGAAAAGGAAAGAAGGACGTTATTGCAGTTAACCACAATAATCCTTCTCCCACTTTACTTAGGCCACAAGATTAAGCGTATTAATAAAAGCTAAATTAATCCCACAGACCGTTGGACTCACCCAACAATATTCCCAAACTCTATATATAGCCACAGTACCACAACTGCTTTATAATTTCTACCAAACACTTATAACAAAGTAACTAAGTTTCAAAAGCCATGGCGTTGAAGAGAAGCAGAGAAGAAGAATCAGTGGAGAAATTAGCAATGGCGAATTGTGTAGATATAATGAAGAGAAATCAATCAAACGGACGTAGTAAAATCTTTGAGTGCAAAACATGCAAAAAACAATTTGATTCGTTTCAAGCATTGGGTGGACACAGAGCAAGTCATAAAAATACAGCTATTAAACTCATGTTGATGAGTACTTTTCCTAACGAGTTACCTGTTAAACCTAAGAAACATGAATGTTCGTTTTGTGGTGAAGAGTTTGCTTTAGGCCAAGCTTTAGGTGGACATATGAGAAAACATCGCGACGAGTTGAATCAACAGCAGCAATACCAGTATAAGAAGAAGAAGATACAAGAGAAGAGTGATATATCTGATCAAGAAGATGGTAAAGAGAAGAAGGATTTGGGTAGTGAAGGGATTTTTTTCTTGGATTTGAATTTGACGCCATATGAGAATGAGTTGATGGCGGGGATAGTTCCTGTTCATTCTTGGTTGTAATTAATTAACTTCTTAGTTAGAGTACAGTTAGAGATTTCTGATATTGTTGTTGTGGCTTGGTGTATATAAAAGAGCTACACAAATTTTAATTTGTTCGTAATTAATATGATCGTTTTTTGTGCAAAAATTTCTTTCTTATATGCAAGTTTTTTTTTGTGCGTTTAAATTGAAAGAGTTTAAGTTGTATGTATTGACAATATAAATAATTTTTTACACAATCAGATTAGTTGTAAGGCAAGTAAATGCGTAATAAGCCGGTGTAGAATGAATATTTATTTGAATATATGTCACGAGCCGTGGAAGCCGTCAGTATCTTGCATTATGATAGACATGGGCGAAGCCACGTTTAGCAAAGGGTGGTCAACTGACCACTCTTCGTCAAAAAATTACGAAAACTTACACTGTGTATATAAGTAAAATATTGATTTTAGATATATAAAACCTATATTGAACATCCTTTGTCGGAATTTTTTTTCAACTTCTTTCAAGTTTGAACACCCTTCAAAACATTTCTGGCTTCGTCACTGATGATAGGCTGTCTACATCACAGCTCTCGGGTGTGGTGCTTCCCGATCCTACGTGAATACGGACCATCTTGTATATCGGACTGCCCTTTTTAGAGAAGATCGTATTGAATAAATCCAACAGACTATTTGTGTAGAGATCCTTTAACAAATGTGTTTTGGGTTGTTGTTAAGGGTAGTTAAAGATCATTGAACTCAACCATCATGGCATCATGTTTAAATTCTCCAATTCTAATTTTGGTATTTTTCCCTTGTTTACTATATACATTAACTGCTATTGAATTACGCAAATAAATTGACAAGGAGAATTGTCTAATTTCTTAATTAGAAATATGTGCACTTACGTACTGATCACTCAAAAGATTTTCTAAGTTGGAAAATATATGGAGTTTAATAATTTTCTCGAAATAATATTGATTATGCAATTACTCATGAATATAAATTTGTACATTGACGGTATATTCCTTTTTTTTCGATTTTACATAATAGGTTTAGGAAAGGATATCTCGATCAACTTTCAAACTTCTCGTTTACAAATTTTGATATTGTACATATTACTTCATTGGTAAATAAAATACTTTAATTACCAAAAAAAACTTTCAAACTTCTTGGCTTAATACAAAAATGATATACATTAAAACAATTAAGAATTTCAAAGTTTCCGAAAGTTCTTTCGTCATCCCATAATTTTCTCTTGTTCCTTCTTTTTCTTTTGCTGCACTTTTCTAGGTAGTAGTTGTTGCTTTCAAACCATATGCGGATTTAAAATTTTCAGAACATAAGTTATCTATTAAAAAAAGAATAAAAGAAAGAGAATATTTAGTGGGAATTGATTCTTATTCCCTTGAGTAAATAACCCAATAACTAACCAAGTGCCCCATTGGACCTTTTTTTGGAACATAAGCACCAACAAATAATATTAGATTAATTCTGAAAAATATGTACATAAAATCCCTAGTTTGATGGAAAGACAATGGATTCACGTACCCATAATTTGGGCCTAAATCTGCCCCCGTTCGAAACGACTATATGGATGACTTTGAAATTTGAATAATGTCACTAGAAAATCATTTAAAAAAAAGAAAAGGAATTAAATAAAACCCACATGAAATGGTAAGTTATATTTCTTGTTTGAGCTAGAGTTGTTGACAGCTTCAACAAATAATCTGTGTTTTAATACTAAAAAGTGATCTGAAAACTAAAACTAATTAAATTTGAGCGGAAGAAATTCCTGATAAATGGAAACAATTAAAATGGTTATTGCGTTTTTCTTATGATAAAAAATAATAACAAAGGATGAAGAGGAGATCAAGAAAGATCTGAGATTTAGAATTGATTTACGCCGACTATTTCCCCTTAAATTATTCCACTCAAATCAAATAAAATTTATTAATAACCTGGATTACTAGTCACCGTGGGTCCCGCCAAAGCTGGAGCTGCTCGCCTAGTAAAATAATATTACACGGGAAGTACACTGTACACACACACAATAAAAGGCAAATTAAATAGTAGTCCATCCTTTTAAAATTTAGCATTAAAATATTCCTCGTTTTTTATATGGGGACTAAAATGAAAAATATCTCAAACTTAAAATAGTTGTAATAGAAAGCTGTCACACAAAATCCATACTTTTCACACAATATTTTGGTCACTTTAGTTTAGAAGCATGTGGTACAAGAGTAGTAATACAGGAGGATTGCATTGATTGTGTTGTGGGGATTACTAATGTATAAATTAAATACAAGAATTATAATATAAGAATTCTTTATTGTTGGATGTTCGATTTTTGTAGTACAAAAAAAATTATTATATAATGTATATTCTAAGAAGAATATGCTTTTATTTTTTAACACAAATGTACGTAATAGGTATTTGTTACGACATTAAGGGTTATTTTTATCATTTAATTGTTTCTATTCGTGTATTACTAGTCACCATATTACCGGGGGCGGATTTAGATGGGCGGATGGGGGTTCACCCGAACTCTCTTCGTCGAAAAATTACGCTTATATAAGAAAAAATTTGATTTTTATCTTTATATATTATATTTCGAATTCCCCTGACATAGTCCAAAAATATAGCTTAGCAGTCAAGTAGGTTCAAAACATTTGTGAACTTATTAGTTCAATTCCCACTAGCTACACAATCTCTTTTAATTTTTTACCTTTTTTTTTTGAATCCCCTTAGCAAAAATCTTGCCTCCGCCACTACATTTTTTCTTGTTTTTCTTTTCTCTTTCCTTGTATTGATCGGCCTTGGCCGGGTGTAAGTGGGGAAGACCCGCAATTAACTTTGTAGATAAATGAGATCTTCTTTCCGTTATTTGCCTTGTGTCTGTTTTGTACCTCCTCTTTTTCCCCCTTAGATTTTTCTTTGCATGCGCTCGAAGGGGTGATTTGCCTTCGAGTTCGACTCTGGTAGGCATGTTAGTTGTTAATTGTTGACGACTCTTCTTCGACTCGGGGTGAGCGAGTCGGAGCCGTTGCTTGGCGATAGCGGCACTTAGCCTTAGTCCCAGTTCGGGCGCGGTCGAACTGTCGGCCGTGATGACAGAAATGCGGCCTTGTAGTTTGGCGATAGCGGCACTTAGCCTTAGTCCTAGTTCGGGCGCGGTCGAACTGTCGGTCGTGATGACAGAAACGCGGCCTTGTAGTTTGGCGATAGCGGCACTTAGCCTTAGTCCTAGTTCGGGCGCAGTCGAACTGTCGGTCGTGATGACAGAAACGCGGCCTTGTAGTTTGACCGGGGCCGGACTTTACGTGTCCCCAATCATAGTTTGAGTTGGGAGTACTTACTTGAAGGGCGAGGGTGCCTAACCTGTGCCTCGATTCGTTGGAGGTTGGGTTTCGCTGAGTTCAATGATGAAAGCGCTTGGTCCGAGTCCTGGTTCAACTGTGGTTGAACTTGTTAGATTTGAGGACGGAGGCGTCTAGCCTTATGGTTCAAGCGAGGTCGAACTCGTTGGATTTGATGGCGAAGGCGCGTGGCCTGAGTCTTGGTTCGACCGTAGCTAAACTTACTGGCGAAGGCGCATGGGCTTGATTTTATGGCGAAGGCGCGTAGCCTAAGTCATGGTTCAACTGTATTTGAACTTCTTGGTGAAGGCGCATAGCCTGAGTCATGGTTCGACCGTATTTGAACTTCTTGGCGAAGGCGCATAGCCTTGATTTAATGGCGAGGGCGCATAGCCTGAGTCCCAGTTCAACTGTTGTTGAACTTGGTCGATTTTGATGGCGAAGGCTCATGGCCTGAGTCCCAGTTCAACTGTTGTTGAACTTTGTCAATTTTGATGACGAAGGCGCATAGCCTGAGTCATGGTTCAACTGTATTTGAACTTATTGGCGAAGGCGCATAGCCTTGATTTAATGGCGAAGGCGTCTAGCCTGAGTCCCAGCTCGACTGTTGTTGAACTTTGTCAATTTTGATGGCGAAGGCGCATAACCTGAGTCATGGTTCAACTATATTTGAACTTCTTGGCGAAGGCGCATAGCCTTGATTTAATGGCGAAGGCGCATAGCCTGAGTCCCAGTTCGACTGTTGTTGAGCATGGGCTTGATTTTATGGCGAAGGCGCGTAGCCTGAGTCATGGTTCAACTGTATTTGAACTTCTTGGCGAAGGCGCATAGCCTTGATTTAATGGCGAGGGCGCATAGCCTGAGTCCCAGTTCAACTGTTGTTGAACTTGGTCGATTTTGATGGCGAAGGCTCATGGCCTGAGTCCCAGTTCA
This sequence comes from Nicotiana attenuata, assembly GCF_001879085.1. Lineage (NCBI taxonomy): Eukaryota > Viridiplantae > Streptophyta > Magnoliopsida > Solanales > Solanaceae > Nicotiana > Nicotiana attenuata. Next base: position 245,787 of record NW_017671115.1, read on the forward strand.
ACTGTTGTTGAACTGTCAATTTTGATGGCGAAGGCTCATGGCCTGAGTCCCAGTTCAACTGTTGTTGAACTTTGTCAATTTTGATGACGAAGGCGCATAGCTTGAGTCATGGTTCAACCGTATTTGAACTTATTTGCGAAGGCGCATAGCCTTGATTTAATGGCGAGGGCGCATAGCCTGAGTCCCAGTTCAACTGTTGTTGAACTTGGTCGATTTTGATGGCGAAGGCTCATGGCCTGAGTCCCAGTTCAACTGTTGTTGAAATAGCCTTGATTTAATGGCGAAGGCTCATGGCCTGAGTCCTAGTTCAACTGTTGTTGAAATAGCCTTGATTTAATGGCGAAGGCGCATAGCCTGAATCCCAGTTCAACGGTTGTTGAACTTGGTCGATTTTGATGGCGAAGGCGCGTAGCCTGGTCTTAGTTGTGGGTATTGAGTGCCGAAGCTCGGTTTTGATTCGAGACCTTGAGCAGCTTATACGTTGTCCTCCCAATCGGAGTAGATAGGTTGTCTTAAGGAGACTCTTGGCTCGAGATATCTCCGTGCCGGTTTCTGGCCGGAGCTCGTATCGGGGATGCGGTAGATGCCTTACAGAGATTCTCCCTTAGGAGGGGCTTCTTCTTTTTTTTTTTTGCACTATCCAAGATCAGAGAGAGAGAGGACTTGGATCTTGATTTGAGATCTTCGAGTTCCCCTTGTCCGACATGCGCTTTGGCTTGTTTGAGCTGGGTTGCTTTTGTTTTCCTTTTCTGGCGTTTCTTCCTTTTTGGTCCAGGGAAGAACTACGCGATTTTGCTAGGAAATCCCCACAGACGGCGCCAAATTGTTTGCTCAAAAGTTATTACATACCTTATGAGTATAAAACAATATAAATAAATCACGGAAAAATCATAGCAAACCGTAATAATCCGTTGGACCAAATGAAGGAAACGAAAATAAGTACTCAGGGTTAGGGGGAGAAACATTAGAGGCCTAATATTGATAATATTGGTTTGGTCTGCCTCTCCATGAAGAGGTTCAGAGCCTTACAATGGTGTTCCTCTTGCCCATAATATGGGTATCGTTGTCTCTTTTTTCTCTCTCAATAGTGGCGAAGAAGAAGCCCCCCCTTTCTAGGGTTTCCTCTCTTGGTATTTATAGCTGTGGGCTTCGTGAGCTGGCAATAAGTGGCCGTGACCACGTTGGGATTTCGCCTTCATGGTGGCAGATGGGCCGTGGCCTTGTTGATCGAATCAGATGAGGGTTGAATATCGTTAATACTAAGTGGTCGTGCCACTAATTAATCATGAATTAGCTTAAGACGGGATTAGCTTCGTTAATTATCGTGGGGTCGGATTCTGATATATATATATATATATATATATATATATATATATATATATATAAATAATTGCCGCATTACTTATGCGGGTATGCGGGTACCAGTTGCGTAGAAAGAAAAATTGAAATCATATATTAATTGTATGAGTCATGCTAATTTTTATGTGGAAACTATAACAATACCAAATATTGGTTGGTGTTTTTATTCCCAACTTGTGTACCAAGAAGTGGCGGTATGTATTAAAGGGGTTTTAACTGATACTTCTTTAACAGAAAATTTTAATATATAGCTAGGTAATGTTTCTATATATATATATATATATATATATATATATATATATATATATATACATATATATATATTGACTTTCCTTGGGATTTTTGGGTTTACTTCTATATATTTTAACCCCCATTAGTAAAAATCATGACTCCCCCACTCAAAAGGCGAAGCTACAATGTTGCCTAGGGGTTCGGTTGAACTTAGTAGTTTTAGTTCAGATCATGTATTTGTCTTAAAATATTCATTAAAAAAATTAAAATCCTGAATTCATAAACTTAAAATCAGAACTCCGTCTCTGCCCCACTGCTGCCAAGTCACTGCATTCATCACGAATTCACAATCACCAACCAAGAAGGTGAGTCCAAAAAGTGCATTTGTCCTTTTCACTAGCTTGCTTACGTTTGCACGTGTGTGTTTTTTTGCAGCCATTAAAACCATATGAAAGCTCTAGGAAATGTTCTAGAAACCTCAAAGAACCCAACACTAATAAAAACTCTCTTTTACTTTTCTTCTTTCTTTCGTTCCGCTCGCATCACATGACCTGAAAAATTCCTTAATTCACATTATTTGACAAAACGCGGTCTATTTTTATCCACTTTTAGAATACCGGCCATTTCGTTGACTAAACTTAACCAACAAGGAAAATTAAAACAACACTATTAAATTGTCCTAAAAGTGTCATGTATTTGTGAAACACGCAAAAGTCAGAAACAAGATTAACTCAAACCTATATATATGTGAAGCAACACCAAACCAAATGTATCATATCTCTTACTTCTAAGTTCTCACTTTTCTTTCAAAGTTTCAAACTTAGGTATACAAAAAAAAATTGTTTTTTCGTCCAAACTTCATACTACAACTTTGAATTAATTTTCTAACGCAACATGACTGGCATGAAAAGAAGCAGAGAAGAGAACATGCAAGTGGAAGCAGAAGCCATGGCTAACTGCGCCTTAATGCTATTGTCTCGTTTAAACAACAACAACACGACTTCAACAGATCGAGATTATCATAATGAGTTTGAATGCAAGACTTGTAATAAACGCTTTCCATCTTTCCAAGGTCTTGGCGGCCACCGGGCAAGTCATAAACGGCCAAAATTACTCGCCGGAGCCGGAGATTTTCTTGTGCAATCCAAAAAGAATAAAATGCATGAATGTTCTATTTGTGGTATGGATCAAGCTTTAGGTGGACACATGAGGCGTTACCGTGGTGAAATTAATAAAACGTCGACGGCAGCCGAAAAGACGATGATACCGGTCGCCGGAAAGAAGATGATACCGGTATTGAAGAAGTCAAATAGCAGCAAGAGAATTTTTTGCTTGGACTTGAACTTAACCCCTGATGTAGATGTTGACTTGAAGTTATGGCCGACGGCGCCGGTTTCATCTCCGGTTTTGCGATGCTTTTTTTAAGTCCCTTTCCATTGTTATTCTTGTGGATATTAATTAGGAGAAGCTGACAAGCTATAGTTTTTTTTTATTTAAGTTATATTCTTTTCGGACACCGAATTGAATTAATTTTTCATTTATATTACTTGATTACATTGATTCTTTTACTCGTTCAGAGTATCTGTTTTTCTTTTCATTGAGATTGGTTTTACCTTGAGTTAATCAGACGATATTAAGCAATTTGTGAGATCGATGATATTATTTTAACTTTACATAACATATTATGGAGTTTAACATTAAGGATTTAATTTCTTTACACTGTGTTTAACTTGATTTGATAGTGTTAAAAACAGTAGGTGGTTGATCGGTGGCTCTTCAAAAACAGTAGGTTTTGCACATCTTCCATGGTGTATCCTGTCTTAGCCAAACGATCAGCCACTTCATTTCCCTCTCTGTAAGTATGCACAATTGTGACGCTATGCATTCGGTCCAGGAGGTGCCTGCAGTCAGAGATTAAATTAGTATAAACGACGTTATCATTCTTTAACAGGGTTAGTACGGAACCAAATTGCGAGTAGTTGCCAATTCCAGCCCATGAAAGAGGGCTTGTAGTTCTGAATGGATTGTGTTTGCAGTGTCATAGTTACCTACAAATCCTATAATCCAATTTTCATTTAAATCACGTATGATTCCCCCTATGCCTGCTTTATGAGTTACTGATGATGTAGCCCCATCAGTATTTAATTTATAGTAGTTTAGTTTAGGGGGTATTCATTTTATAGGCTGCATTGTAGGAATATTTTTTGTTCCATGTTTGTGGCTAAGTAAGTAAATTTCAGCACTTGGTTAGTGATTAATTTAGTGGATAGATGGTGTTGTGTATTATTAAAGTTGTGACTGTTACGAGCAATCCAAATGTGCCATAATGCGTAGGAAATAAAAGTTTTATTATTGATACAATAAGGCATGTTCTTTCGTTTAGTAGTAATAAAACTCCTTTACCATTGTGAAGGATGTGAAAATCTACTAATATGTTTAATAACCTCCATTAGTCCTAAGTGTGTCCACATGTGTTGTATGTTTGGACATTGTATAAACATGTGGTTAATAGTTTCCTGACCTCTCTTACATATTTGGCACTGGTCGTCTAGTATTATACCTATACGGTGCAGATAGTGCCTTGTAGGTAACCTATTGTGCATTGTGAGCCACATCAATGTTTTAATTTTTTATGGTACTGGAATCTTCTAAATCCAATTATATAGTGGTGTGTCTGCTGTTGTGTTTATGTCTTGTTGTAGTAACTTCAAATACATTGATTGAATGGTAAATTTTTCGTTGTTTGTTAAACCCCAGTATATAGTGTCAAATTTATTAGTGTAGACAGGCACATTGATCCTATTGATATTGTTTTTTAAATGGCTTAGAATGTTAAAAGGTATTTCTGTCCAGTTCCATTCATTTTGAGCTCTATAAGTAGATATAGTCCTGGTAGTGTGTTGTAAAGGGATAGTAAAGATCTAAATGTGGTGTTTGGAGCAATCCAAGCATCATTCCAAAAATTGATATTAGAATTGGTACCCATTTGCCATTGGATTCCATGTTGCCTAATATGATATTGTGCCAAGTATTAGAAAACCCTCATGTTGTATTATTTTTGTATAAGAGTGTTAGCCCAAAATTGATTGGGTGAGTGAAAGAGGCGCCAGGATAGTCCTGCTAATAGAGCGTTATTTTTTAATTCAAATTTCTATATGAGGCCTCCTAAAATTTTTGGTGTAGTGACTTTTTTCCAGTTGACTAAGTGTATTTTCCTTTTTTTGGGAGTAGTGCCCCAAAGGAAATTACGCAGATATTGCTTCATTTTGTTGATAATATTTTTAAGAATAGAAATGTAATGCATTATATGGTTAGGCAAACTAGAAAGGGTAGATTTAATGAGGGTAAGTCTACCTGCTAGTGATAGAAAATTTATTTTCCATCCTGCAAGTCTGGCCTTGAAGTTATCTATGAGGAATTGGAAGTCTGATTTATTTGGTCTCTTTTGAAACATGGGGAAACCCAAGTATTTGCCAAAGGTTAGTCCTTCATTCAAGCTAAAGCAAGAAAGTATATGATTTTTGGCTTCAGCAGTGCAATTTTTTTAGAAGAATATTTTTTATTTTTGGAAATTAATAGTTTGGCCTGATAAATTATTAAAATTATTAAGGGTGTCAATGATAGCGTTGCAGCTTGTATTATTAACTTTAGAGATAAGGTTGATGATGTCGTCTGCAAAAAATATGTGTGATAGTTGCGGTCCATTTTTAGAAATTTGTATGGGTTTCCGTAATAGGTAATCTACTGATTGGAATATATTCCGTGAGAGGCATTCCAGACACATAATAAAGATATAAGAAGATAGTGGATTCCCTTATCGTATACCCCTAGATCGTTGAAAATAGTTGGTACGTGATCCATTTATCAATATAGATATGGAAGACGTTGTAATGCAAGACATTATTAGGGAGATTAGATTGTTTGGTAGGTTGAAGTAGTGGAGTGTGTTTTTTTATAAATGACCATTCAAGCTTATCAAAAGCTTTTTCCAAGTCTATTTTAGAAGCATCTGACCTGTTCGTCCTCTATTCTTATTTTAGAAGTGATTAAGGATTTTCTGTACAATGATTGCATTGTTAGAAGCTCGCTTCCCTTGTTGGAAACTTGACTGTGTGGGACCTATTATTTTATGTATGAATGGCTTGAGACGGTTTACAATTAATTTTGTAATTACCTTATATATTGTATTGCAAAGACTTATAGGCCGATATTGAGTGATAGAGGTGGCATTTTTTATTTTTGGTATTAGGTACAAATATGTTTTATTAATTTCTTCAGGAATTTTACTTTGTTTGAAAGCAGTGTAACAAAAATTTATAACTGAGTGACTCACTTCTCTCCAATATTTTAAAAAAAAATACGGATGGAGTCCATCAGGCCCCGATGCCTTGAAAGGTTGAAAGGAGAATATGGCTTGTTTTATTTCAACCAAATTTAGGGGCTGCGCTAGTTGTTGTTGATCATAAAAGTTTAAAGAAGCAACTGATGTTGATATAATGTTTATTTTGTTACCTAGGGAGTGTTGTGTCTGGAATAGTGTATTGTAATATAGAAATATTTGTTGATGAATTTGTGTTGGATCAAAAGTCCAATTTTCTACTGTATCTTTTAAAGCATTGTTGCGATTACGTCTACGCCTTTGTAAGGTAGATATATGAAAAAATTTGGTATTAGCATCGCCTTCGTTTAACCAATGGATTCTCATTTTTAGTTTCCAAAAATCTTCCTCTTGCTTTAGTAATCCACTAAATTCATGATTTAGTTGAATTTCTAATTCTTGGAGGAAAGTTCTAGTGGAGTAATGTATTGAGGCTTGAATTCCATTAATTCTAGCTAGTAGTTTACGTTTTTTTTAAAAAGATTTCCAAAAGTCTGTTTATTCCAAAAAGTGACATTATGTTGAAAGTTAGCCGTAGCTTCAATTAGTGAAGAGACATTTTGCCATGATTGTTGAATCACAGTGTTGAAAGTAGGGTGTGTTGTCCATATTTTTTCAAAATGAAATATATTGTTCCTAGGTGTTCTTTGTGGTTCTAGTGTTACAAATAGAGGGAAATGGTCCGAGTATGTACGAGGGAGGTGTTGCACTACTGTTTCTGGAAAAATTTGAAGCCAATCATAATTTGCTAGGAGTCTGTCTAATCTCTCTAGGATAGTATGTCCATTACGTCGTTTATTTGTCCATGTATAGCGGCTACCCTTAAACCCTAGGTCTACTAGCTTACAATAGTTTATACAATGTGCAAAGGCATCCACCATATTATTATTAATAGGGTTTCCACCAAATTTTTTATTTTCTCCAATTACCTCATTAAAGTCTCCCCCAACTAACCAAGGACCCCTATAGGAATCATGAATGCATTTCAAATTTTCCCAAAGTATTTTACATAAAGAAGTAGAGTTATTAGCATATATTGAGGAGAACAACCGCTTAGTAGGGTTAGGCCATACCTGGACCATGCAGTGCACTTCCTGTGTGGTCATGTTAAGATCCTCCACAGTTACAAGTTCAGTGTTCCACAGTATGACTATACTACCGGACATTCCTTGTGCCTCAACTTGTGCCATGTGAGAGAAGTTGAAATCATTCTTCAAAACAGTGTGATCGTGCATGCGTGTCTCTAGTAATACAACTAAGACTGGCCTATAATTATCTAAAAGTGAGTGGAATTGTCTTCTAAACTCCGCATTGTTTGAACCTCTACAATTCCATACAATTAAATTCATGATAGGTTGTGGGTTGGTCGCTTCATCTAGGTCAGCAGTTTCACTCATCACTCCCAATGGAGCCTGAGTTTGAGGGATCATTGGAGTGGTCTGTCGCAGGGAGGGGATTATGACCATGGCATATTTCCCCTCCTCTGGGTTTGTATTTGCCCTGAAGTTGACATTGCATGTTGTTAACTCTGGAGGGCATTTGAGTATGAATTTTTTTGCATACTGCTTTTTGAGGCTGTAGAGATAGAATCCCTTTAGCCATATGAACTATGTCCGAGTTTCCCTCATCTCCTCCATTATTTGTCCTAGCTCTAGCCTTGTTTGTTCTCCTAGTTCGTTGGGCAATGGAGGTGGAGTGATGGGAGGACTCAGAAGTGGTGACGTTGGAGACAGGATAGGTTGTGGTGGTGAGAATGAGTTCATGTGTTGGAACCATGGGGCGTAGATCATCCCCGTGTGGTGTTGTGGATAGAATGGGAGCAATCCTATGATCTGGTTGAGACTGTGTATTGGGGGAGTCGGTGGGTGAGCCCATGGTGATGTTTCTGAGGATGAAGGTCTGTTGTGGTCGAGCAGTAGGGGTGTTTGAGTGTTGGACCACTGATTCTGAGAAACGCCTCCATCCCCAGTCTCAGACCCTCTGTTACTATCTCCGCCAGGTCAGTTGGGTTCTGAACCAATAGAATTATTTCTTGGTTGTTTTATTCCATTGTGAAGATCAGAGCGTACCCCTCTAAACCCATCTCTAACCACGATTGGAGTGGATAGTCCAGTGGTGGAGTTTGTGATGTGTATATCAGTGGTGTTGTTGGGTTTGGATGAGGTGGTCCGCTCATTATCATGCGTGGGAAGTGGAAGTGTTGGTTGTTGATCTGTGTGTTTTCTATGAAGGTTGTGTACCAAGGTCTTTGCATGTTTGCTAGAGTTTTGTGGTACTATTATATTATGGTTGATCGGAGGGGAGTCTGTGATAGTGGTAGTGTGTGTATGTGGTGTGGTAGTAGGGATAGTATCGGTTTCTTGTAGTATGTTAGGTATAGGGTTAGCTAGTGATAATAAAAGATCACATGGTATGAAATTATTGTCTTCCATTGAAAGTGTGGAAGGGTTGCGTGCGTTTGTGGAACGCAGTTCTGGAATTGGGCAAGGATGGGTGGCATGCAAGGAGACGACTTGTAAGTGAGATAAGATGGATTTTGTGCATATTGCGTCAGAGTTTGCTTCTGAGGTGTCTTTTATAGGGCAATTTAAAGTGGGTTTTGAGCCACCTGTAAGGGCTATATGATAGGGAGATAATAGGGGTTGGGTCTCCACTGGGTCCTGGGTATTCATATGATTATTGGTTATTATTATATCCATGTATGTTGAATAAAGAGCCATAGCCGTTGGTTCATGTGTAGAGGTGTTATGTGTAGTGGATGTAATAGAGTTATGAGGGATATGTGATTTTTTTGAATAGGCTTCATCAGTTTTTTTTTGTGTTTGGCCCATTATTGATTCATTTAACAATATTGGGCTTATATGTCCACTAGCTGGTGGGTTAGTAGGCCCAGTTGTGACAGTTTCATCTGATGATTCCAAACTTTCTAAATTGCCAAAAGTATTCTTAGTTAAAAAAGTTTGTGGGTTAGCCGACAAACATGTTTTGTTAACAGTGTTGGCCCATACGTGATTTGTAGTAGGGTTAGCTACCTTAACAAGCTTTACCTGTATATCTGACGTGTCCACCGCCTTCCCCTTCGTCATCTGCGTGGAGTGAGCAGCTGTAGAAGAATTGTGAGCTTCAGCTTGTAGTCGACCTTGAGTGTTTCGACCATTTTATGTATTAGTTTTTTTAGGAAACGTGACAGTTTTCCACTCTGACTCATTCATGGAGATTGTGGAGGTAGTACTGGTTGTGTTGATAGGTATGGAAGGGAGAGAATTTAGGGGTGGTGTTGGAGCAAATTGGCAGTTCCAGCTTGCGTGCCCAAATCTACCACACTTTGTACATAGTAGATTTAGACTTTCATATAGAATGACCTGTTTGTGAGCTCCTATATGGATGTGTGTTGTTAATGGCTTTTCCAGGGGTACCTCTATACAGATGCGGGCATACCTACCCCTTGTAGTAGTGGTCGTACAAGTATCTACCTTTAAGAGTTGCCCTATCTTATTTCCTACCTTTTTTAGTATTTCAAAATCGTAAAACTCCGTCGTAAGTTCTGGTAAACGTACCCACAGAGCATCATAAGTTAGTTGTGCTGCTGAAGCAATGAACTTAGGCTCCCAATGACGAACAGAGAGGAAGTGGTTTAATATGAACCAAGGTCCTTCATGTAGGGCCTTAAACATATTCTCCTCATAACGAAATTTTATAAGAAAAAAGTTGGATCCCAAGTCTATGAGATGAATTTCTTCAGAAGGCTTCCATAGAGTTGTGAGTTTAATTTTTAGCATCTGGTGCCCAACCGTTTTGCCAAAAACTTTGACTATGATTGAATTTTTTCAAGGAGTGTATAATCGAGATTTATCATCAGTCTTCATTTGATGTTTCGTCTGTTAAGTCTATTGTGTCGTTGATGGATTGGGTGTTAGATATGTATGTAGGTAAATGGGAATTTGAGGTAAGTGTCTGAAGGAATGATTTGGGTGAAGATTGATTATCTGGTTTGTCGATTTGCATATTGTGAGGATTAGGTGGGTCCTTGGTTGAAGATAGTTGACTAACTAACATGAGGGGTTTGCATTGAATGTGGGTTGGAAAAGTAAAGTATAATGGAGGATGGAGGTATGGTGTTTTAGACAGAGGCGAGAAGAACATCATCTCCTTGAAGTTCGATTATGATCTTTATGACTTTGAAAGTGAACAAGATCCATTAATTGAATGTGATGCATTCGTTCCTATCTATGGCTATGTCAACAATTAAATTACTAGGACGACGAACACTTGAATGAACAAAATTTTGGTCAAGAATTTCACTTGTTTTGTGCTTGGAAACAGGTGATTACAATTAACCAGAACATTGTGACATGCAAAATCCTATCGTATCTACTTGTTTTCTTCAATATTCTACTTTTTAAAATTTTGGTTTTACAAGGATAGAACTTCGGACATGCAACTTTCAAGCACAATATATTTGCAATATAGGTAACTTGATGATATAAAATTCCTTTATTGTAAGTGTATATTAGTTAAACTCATACTGTATTACTTAATTATGTTTAATATTGCATTACTTAATTTCGTCCTCATATTATTTTTTCTATTATATAGAAAAGCCTTGCTTGGTCGACCAAGGATAGAATTGTCATTTTACTCTGTTATTTTAGTTTTCATACGCTGTCACATATTCTAGAACCGTTCACACTTTCATCTTCTTTATTTAACTCTCTCACTTTTCCTTCATCTTCTCGGCTTGGGGTTTTACCACAATTTTTGCTTAAATCTTCTTCCACTTCTTTTCAATTCATCCTCCACTTTCTTTCAATCTTCTGTTCGTTACTTTTTTCAATGGATTTCTTCCTATTTTATCAACTTCTTGCTTGAAGTATCTCCATTTATGGATCTTCTACTTTGGGTGTTACAAGGTTCAAGTTAGTGTGTCAGCTATTTTTTGTTTCAATTTTTCTTCTATTTTATTTTATTTTTTGTCTGCTATTATCCGTTATTATTGCTGTTATTTATTTGGATTTTCTTTTGTGCATTTTGTTTCTTCTTTGTATCTCATGTTTAATTTTTGTCTTCATATGCAGACTCTATCAATATAATACTTCTGCTTTAATTTGTGGTCTAAGCGATTGGGTTAAATTTTGCTGTTAAATTTGATTTAAGTTTCTTTTTATTTGGTTTTCTTGCCTTTTCTTTTTGCCTAACACTACTAATGGAATTGGGTTTAATATGGGGCATGAGGGTGCTGCTACCTGAACTTTGAGTTAGTTTTAATTGGGTTTTATTATATTTTTAGGTAAAAAAATTTGTGCAACAAGTGTTTGATGAATTTATTAAAAGAAATTACTTTTACATTAAACTTCAAGATTATCCCCTTTTGAAGCTTGAGCTTTGATAGATCATGGCTACACAGTTTGTGGGTTCAAAAGCAATGTACTCTGTTTGACATAAAAATTTTTATCCTTATGGTCTCTCCATCTCGAGGAGTTAATCACTTGCAATTTACATCATATTTTCTTTCACTGGAAAAGAACAATCTAGAAGAACTTTATATCTCTGCCACAAAATTCATTCATATCTCAAAAAATTAAATATAACCTATTAGTCTATCTTTCTTTCCTTTTTTTTTTTTTTTTATAATAGTGGTGATACCACCTTCTCATTTCTCCCGTTTTTCTCTATTTATTTAGATGAACCGAAAAACATAATGTATTTTTCTCGTGTTGTGGGAAGACTTTACATTGATTAATAATTATAGGAAGATCACTGTACCGCGTTGCTTTGTCCTTTATTTGGTTTTTTATCAAATTTAATAACTACTGAAGCAGAGCAAGAATTAGAAAATATGTTAACGTTGTGTTAAACTTAAAACACATATCCTATCCAACCATCATAATTCATCTAACTTATTTTATAAATGAGTATAATGGTAATCGTTTAATTTTATTTCTCTTTTATCTATCTTCTTTTAAATTTCTGACTTTGCAGAGAATGTTCAAGCTTTGTTCCCACTTTGAATTTACCTTATTGAAACAGGTTTGTACTCAAAAGATAGATAAATATTTACTTGCCATGGTCATGGAAGACTCGACGCTCCTCCTCCATCACTTTCAGAAAGGTTATGAATTATCTATCTTGATACTCTTTCTTTGATCCCTCAATATGTTGTTCTCCATGCATTATGTTTATCTTTATGATGATAAGGTCTAAGGTCTAAATCTCTGCACGTAGTTTGTTGGGTGTGCTTGGTTTTGAGCTTTAATTTAAAGTAAAATTGTTTCTACATAAATAAGTATGACATTCTTTTTGGGACGGACTAAAAAAAAATATAACACATAAATTGAGATAGAGGAATTACGTTTTATGTAACGACCCGACCGGTCGTTTGCCTTTTTAGAATCATGTTTCCCCAAATAATACTCTCCGTACTTGCTTTAACTAATTTACGACCTACGGGGATGGTTGGTTCGGGATTTGGAAGAGTTTGGATTGAAATATGCACAGTTGACTCTTTAGGATTTTCTTAAAAGGCTAAGTTTGACTTTGGTCAACATTTTGAGCAAACGAGCCCGGATTCGTGTTTTGACGGTTCTGGAGGGTCCGCAGGAAAATATCGGACCTGGGCATGTGCCCGGAATCGAATTCCGAGGTCCCTAGCCCGAGTAATGAATTTTTATTTAAAATTGTTAAACTAAAATTCTATGGATTTAAAGAAACTAATTAATGATTGATCACGTTGGTATTGGGCTCGTATGTTGGTTCCGAAACCCAGTACAGGTCCAATATAACATTTAAGGCTTGCCCGCAAAATTTGGTGTCAATCCAAGTAGTCTAAGGGCGTTTTGGCCCGTTAGAGGAAAATTAAGAACTTAAAGTTCATAAGTTTGATTCAATTGGTTTTAGGGGGGTAATTCTTAGATTTAGCGTTGTTTCGGGCGTTCCGAAGGTTCGAGTAGGTCCGTTTCGTGATTTCAAACTTGTCGGTATGTTCGGGCGGGGTCGGACGAGGTTCGAGTGAAGTGGAAAATTTTTAGAAGTGCTGAAGCTGCTGCTTCTGTCATAACCGCACCTGCGGTTTGTGGACCGCAGGTGCGGTCCATTGATCGCTGCCAACTCCGCACTACTAAAAAGTAGCAAGAGAGGGTCACAATAGCTTTTACCCGATTTTGGGTCGGGATCGAATCCACAGAGAGCTAGAATTGGAATCGAGTATCTATCTAGTTTAGGATTGCGTATGTGTTCTTAATTACACTTCTCAACATTTTTGGGATTTTCTTTATAATTCTACTTTTAACAAACTACAAATTGTAAGTTAAGCTAAGAGTTAAAATGCTACGAGTTGTCCAAATAGTTTAAAGGGCACTAGGGTAGTGACTACCACCTAGGTGGTTAATTGACGGGTACTTGAATCTAAGGCACGTTTGACATATTTGGGGAGTATGTTATAACCGTTGCATGACTTTATCCACACTACACCTCTCGGTGGTTCGAGTGATTTTGCCCGAATTGACTTTCTCAAGACCAATTGGGTATGCAAATTTGCACAAGCAACTAGGGTTCAATTCGGGTATTACTCTCTGAGGTTTAACCCTTTAATTGGGGCGATCAATCTCTTGAGTACGCCCCAATTTATTGTTGGACCAATTTTGGAGACTTAGGCTCTCTTTCTCAAGAGGAGCTCAAGTCAACTCAACACAAACTAGTATTTACAACCACTAATTCAGAAATTAACCATGAAATTGGCCCAAATAACAAACACCCATAGTCAAATTAGCCCAAAAATACAAGACCCATCAATTACTCACACTAGGGTTGAGCCACAACCCTAGCTATGGGGTCTAGCTACTCATATTCAAAGAAGAAAAATAAGAAATAGATGAAGATAAACACATATTAATTAATTGCTAAGCTAAATACAAAGATTCAATGATGGAAAGTAAGTAAAAATGCCCAAAATGGCTAAGAAAAGTCGACCCACGAGCGCAGCTGGTGTATTACAATATCTGATACCCTAAAAATGGAAAAAGAATCTATTTAAACTAAGCTGAAAAATTTGGACAAATTTGCCCCTGCGGGGTTAGTGCGGACCGCACAAAATGGACCGCGGTCCGCACTGGACTCTTGACTTTAAAATTCTTGCTCTCTGAACTTGGGCTCCGCGGACCGCACAGAATGGACTGCGGCCGCGGAGGCTTCTATTGCGGTCCGCACAAAGTTGACCGTGGACCGCGGAGGCTTAAAACTTGAAAATGTAACCTCTCTGAATCTTGGCACTACGGACCGCACAGAATGGTAGTGCGGCCGCATTTCCTTCAGTGCGGACCGCACAAAACCTTGTGCGGCCACACTGCCTGGATGCTAGAAAATACAACTCTCTAAATCTCCCAGTGCGGACCGCACAAAGTGGTGTGCGGCCGCACTGGGCCTGTTTTGACTGAACTTGGCTTGTCTTTGGCACTTGTGCAAGTTTCACTCCTTTTGAGCCGATCTTTGACATTTTGTCACTTTGTTGATCCTACCTGCAATCAAGCACAACTTGTGAGCCTTTTGGGACTATTTTATATGAATATTTGATCAAAGCATAAACAAGAAGGAGTATAAAATGCTTCAAAATCTCTAGTTTTCAACTCCCCCAAACTTAAGCTTTTGCTTGTCCTCAAGCAAACAAAATAAGACCCACCCCTTAAGAGAAAGTCCAGGAAAAATTTCAATTGTCCTATATTGACCTCAACTAGCCTCAATTGGGACTAACAATTTCCCTCAATACACATGAATCATTAACACATTTACTCTTTTAAAACACCATGGATCAAGTGCGACACAAGAGCATCAAGAATTGACTCAACACATCAAAGAACTCTTTTCTATTACTTTGGTCATTGTGGAACCCAAACTCACACATCCTCAACTCTCCTTAAGCAATTCTCACCTTTAAGATAGTGGCACTCAGAACGAGAATAATGGGAATTCACTCATCTCTCTCAAGAAAAAGCCACAAGTCCGGCTCTAGGTACCATATGCTTGCCCCTTATGTGAGTATCCACTAATATAAGCTTCATTCAACTCATGATCATATAGGGCTTTTGTGGAGACATTGTGAAGGCTTTTGATGCAGGGTAGGAAATGTTTTGGTCCAAGTAGGTTCCATCTTCCCTCAAGCACTTCTTTTGATTCATTTGGCATCCATTCACTTGACTCTTCGAGTCTCTTCACTTCTTTTGAAGGGGTTAGAGAGACACGATGTCACTCTTTCTTATGCATTTCAAACCTGTTCTCCTTTTTCAGCTTTCCACACCTTTCATACTTTGCTTTTATTTGAATCCCTTTTCATTCTTATTCACATTGAACATTCTTTTTGTCTTTTTGCTTTTCTTTCTTTTTCATTGCCTTTCCTTATCTTCATTTTTGCGCCTTTTTACCACTTTGTTGCAATCCTCGTCTCTCCCCCCAAACTTATACTTTTGCCATGTGCTAAAGGAAAGATTGGGTGCCAAGAGAGGGTATCTTTTAGAACGGGTATAGGCTTGTATCATGGTTCTTAAAAGAAAAAGGTTTAAGGCTCAAAAGGGTTAACTAGGGATTTTATCATTGGTAGGATATGGAATTGTTCAAACTATCATTTGGACCAAGGAGAGACTATAATCATGCCTCAAGTCAAAATTCACTTAGGATTTCGCCTCAACAAACATTCAGGGCAAGTTCTAGACCGATGGCTCGGGACTTGGGCTTGCAATTCAATTACTCACCACACAAGCTATGGGTTTGCTAAAGATACAGAGTCGGGGGCCCACAACGACCTTAGATAAGATTTAAGCTCACAATGGTCCCGAAAAACCACTTGATGATTATCGGCCAACACAAGAGTGTCAAGGTCACAACTTTCACCACCCTCAACACAACAAATTGTCTTTGACCATAAGATCAAAGGCAAATGTGCTAGGCCCAAGTGAAGCTTTGCTCGAGGCACCCTTAACTACTAACTACTAAAAACAAAAAGAAAAACGGACTCAAACCCTTAAGAAGGTTGTCACGCCATCTATCATTGGTAAGAGCCACCCGGTTCACACAACACTCCACCTTTGGAAAGAACCGTGGGATTAAGAAAACCAAAGGCTTATTGCAAACTCCGAAAACAAAAAAACTACGAATCACAAATAAGAAGCTAAAAACGAAAAATTTTGCGGAAAATAGAATGAATATATACAAGAGGGGATTTTAATATACAATGGATGAGATAAATATATACAATGAGATATAACTTTATATACAGACCCAAAGTGAAATCAAAATGCGATAAATGTAACGAAATATCAGAATTATATACAGACCAAAGATAAAAAGATAAAGAAAGCATAAAAATGTTAAATATATACAATCATCTAGAATGTAGGGCCTACCCCCTCAAATGAAAGCTGGCATTGTCCCCAATGCCAACTAGTCTAAATAAAGCATCAAAAGATAAGAGGGAAAGGATATAGAAGACTCCCAAAGGCATGTGTGTCTGCATAGGGTCATGTGTGGTCCCTGGGTCCTCTCTGTGCTCGGGAACCTCAGACTGGTCCCGTGTGGCCTGCTGCTCTGCTATTGGGACCCGGGCCTGGACCTGGGCAGGCTCTAGAACTAGTACATCCTGTGGCTGACTGGAGGAAGTCTCCGGTGGGTCCGCCAACTGGATGACAACATCATCAGCTCTAGGAATCACCCTCCTCCTCTTCGGAGGCCTCTGTGACTCCTCCGGCTGTGGATCAACTGCTGGTGCTGGGCCCTGGAGCAATAAGTCTAAAGGCAGGTGATCTGCCTTTAGTCTGTCTGCATCTGCACGCAGCTCCTTCACGGACTCCTTGGAGGCCCGTGTCTTCCTCAGCTTCTTATGCTCCTTAGCAAGCTCCTTGAGAGCCTTGCTATGTGAATCAACTGCCTTGGAGAGCGCTGCCTGAGTGTCAAGGATCTTCTTCTGGTTGTCAAGTATCTCCTTGAGCGCATCCTCTATCGACTGTGGAACCTGCGGAGCTGGAGGTGCCGACTGAGCCTCTACCACAGTGGTGAGTGAGGACAACTTGGATGAGGCAGTCTGTATCCAGTTGTTTATGCTAAGAAGTGCCTGGCTCAGTCGGTGAGCGGTAATAGGATGGGCCCTGGAAGATGGAATCTCTGGGCCTGCTGATGTGGATGGACCGGTAGGAGTGGCTGTGGATGTGGATGGACCGAGAGGGATATCTGTGGAAGTGGAGGTCGGCTCAGCAGGCGCCACTACCACAATTGGCTCTTCAGACTGGCCAATTGTGGTAGTAGTTGTACCCTTGAAGCTCTTGCTTTTGGGGTTGTCATCCCCCTGCATGTTGTACCAGGAAAAAGGAGCCTTCGCTTTGACTTTGACATCGAAGGGCTTCTTGTCCTCTTTCAAGTCCCGGAAGTACATAGTGAGGGTGTTGGGGAAAGGATAGTTTCGGTCATGCTCTGCACCCACTATAGAAATGATTCTGGACATCACATTCCCCACGTTGATGGGGTACCCTGCCATGATAGAAGCCACCAGCACAGCCCGGGAAAGAGGAAGGTTTTGTCATGTGTTGTAGGATCCAACCTGCTACATACAAAGGTCTCCCATCCTCGTGCCTCAAAGTTTAAGGTCCGTCTCAAGATCTTGACTCCAGCGGTCAACCAGTCGGGGGTGGTACCTGGGATTGCCAGGTATTGTGCTAGCCAGGGACGAACCTCCTCACCCATCTCCATCTTCTCCATGTACAAGGTTTCATCCTCCTCATTGAAGCCAAGGTATTTGTTGAGGTACTTCCCTTCAAATAACACTGTTAGATTCCGAACCTTGGTCACTTTGGAGCCCTTTTTGATGTGGGCTACATTGCAGTAAAATTCTTTGACCATGTGTTCGTTGGCATCCACACACTCTTCTAGAAAATGCTCCCAGCCCACTCTAGTCCTAAATTGTCTTTGTACATTGGGGTTGTGGGGTAATAGGTCTCTATCAATGAATCTCCTCTCCGGAATCAACTTTCTCACCGGCCACCACTCCCTAAATTTGTGGTACGCCACCTCACTCACGAACCTATCTCGTCAAACCTTCGGCTTCCTCGTTCTATCAACACCCCCAACCCTTGGTTCTCCTCCTTCTGCCACTTCCTCATCTCCCTCTACTTCCTCCTCACCTCCTTCTCCACCCTCCCCGGATAATGAAGCTGTGGGGGAGGTAGAGTATTCCTTACTACCCGCTGTTGAGCCCTCAGATGACCCAGAAGAAACATGTGTTGGTGCTTGGGCAGTGGGTGATGGTGGAGGAGTGTCTCTTAGCCTGAATCTCTCCGGCCAGTCTTCAACATATTCAGGCACGGAGTCTGAAGAAATGTCCCTTGATGGCTCATACTCACTCCCCGAGGAATGGGAGGCAGCTCTATCAGCAGCTTTTATTAATTTTCTGGTCCTTTTAATGTTTTCCCGAGCTTGGGGAGTGAGTTTTATCATCTTCTTTTTCCCTCCCCGGGAGGATTCACCTCTGCCCGGTTGTTTTGAGCCTTTTCCTCGTTGTTTAACCATTGTTTGCAAAACAGTTCAATCCGCTTGTTAGTATCAATGTAATCAGTTAAGAACAATGTTTCAGAAGCAGTAAAGAAGAGTTGCAGACAGGTTGCAGAATTTGCCCAGTGCGGACCGCACAAAATGGTGTGCGGTCGCACATGGGCCAGTGCGGACCGCACAATAGCACTTGCATAGCCCTGGTTCGGTAACACCTGAGGAACTGCTCTTGGAGGTGGCGGAGGAGGGTCTGGGACGTTTTCATTAGCATTGGCCTGGCAGCCCCGTCGTGGTCTGAGAGGTACAAGAGGCACCTCGTCTTCTCCAATGTCATCTACCTCCTCCCCCGCTAGCACATTTCCAAGAGGGTCATTAGCATTTAAACCCATTTGGTACCTGCAGTAGTCACACACACAAATTAGTAACAAAGAAGGAAAGAAGAACAATACACAAAACTAACTAAATAGATAGCCAAAACAGTTAGCTCCCCGGCAACGGTGCCAAAAGTGATAGCTGCCAACTCCGCACTACTATAAAGTAGCAAGAGAGGGTCACAATAGCTTTTGCCCGATTTTGGGTCGGGATCGAATCCACAGAGAGCTAGAATTGAAATTGAGTATCTATCTAGTTTAGGATTGCGTATGTGTTCTTAGTTACACTTCTCAACATTTTTGGGATTTTCTTTATAATTCTACTTTTAACAAACTACAAATTGTAAATAAAACTAAGAGTTAAAATGCTACAGATTGTCCAAATCGTTTAAAGGGCACTAGGATAGTGACTACCACCTAGGTGGTTAATTGATGGGTACTTGAATCTAAGGCACGTTTGACATATTTGGGGAGTATGTTATAACCGTTGCACGACTTTACCCACTCTACACCTCTCGGTGGTTCAAGTGATTTTGCCCGAATTGGCTTTCTCAAGACCAATTGGGTATGCAAATTTGCACAAGCAACTAGGGTTCAATTCGGGTATTACTCTCTCGAGGTTTAACCCTTTAATTAGGGCTATCAATCTCTTGAGTACGCCCCAATTTATTGTTGGACCAATTTCACTTAGGCTCTCTTTCTCAAGAGGAGCTCAAGTCAACTCAACACAAACTAGTGTTTGCAACCACTAATTCAGAAATTAACCATGAAATTGGCCCAAATAACAAACACCCATAGTCAAATTAGCCCTAAAATACAAGACCCATCAATTACCCACACTAGGGTTGAGCCACAACCCTAGCTATGGGGTCTAGCTACTCATATTCAAAGAAGAAAAACAAGAAATAGATGAAGATAAACACATATTAATTAATTGCTAAGCTAAATACAAAGATTCAATGATGGAAAGTAAGTAAAAATGCCCAAAATGGCTAAGAAAAGTCAAACCACGAGCGCAGCTGGTGTATTACAATATCTGATACCCTAAAAATGAAAAAAGAATCTATTTATACTAAGCTAAAAAATCTGGACAAAATTGCNATATCTGATACCCTAAAATGAAAAAGATCTATTTATACTAAGCTAAAAATCTGGACAAAATTGCCCCTGCGGGGTTAGTGTGGACCGCACAAAATGGACCGCGGTCCGCACTGGGCTCTTGACTTCAAAATTCTTGCTCTCTGAACTTGGGCTCCGCGGACCGCACAGAATGGACTGCGGCCTCGGAGGCTTCTAATGCGGTCCGCACAAATTTGACCGCGGACCGCGGAGGCTTAAAACTTGAAAATGCAACCTCTCTGAATCTTGGCACTGCGGACCGCACAGAATGGTAGTGCGGCCGCATTGCCTTCAGTGCGGACCGTACAAAACCTTGTGCGGCCGCACTGCCTGGATGCTAGAAAATACAGCTCTCTGAATCTCCCAGTGTGGACCGCACAAAGTGGTGTGCGGCCGCACTGGGCCTGTTTTGACTGAACTTGGCCTGTCTTTGGCACTTGTGCAAGTTTCACTCCTTTAGAGCCGATCTTTGACATTTTGTCACTTTGTTGATCAAACCTGCAATCAAGCACAACTTGTGAGCCTTTTGGGACTATTTTGTATGAATATTTGATCAAAGCATAAATAAGAAGGAGTATAAAATGCTTCAAAATCTCTAGTTATCATCCATCTGTCGCAGATGCGACCCAGGGGAAGGCCAGGAAAAAACTGTAGAAGTGGTCCCAGCTCCTCTTGGCCTGTTCCGCAGGTGCGGACGTTTTCTCGTAGAAGCGGGACCGCAGATGAGGTCCCCTAACCGCAGATGCAGAAATCGCTGAAGCAGTGAGCTTCATTTAATACGGGTTCTAAACCAATTTTTGACATTTTTCACTCTTCCATTGGCGATTTTGGGAGCTTTTGAGAGAAGATTTCCACCTAGCATCTTGAGGTAAGTTTATCCCATCTATCCTTAGTTTAATACTTGTATCTTAGGTAGATTAAACACTAGAATTTAGGTAAATCAAGGGGTTAGAGCAAAACCTAGGGTTTTAACAAAAAAATTAGATTTAACTACGAAATTTGTTATGAAATGGACTAGAAATTGTATATTAATGATCCTTAGGTTCTAGAGAACAACTTCCTTCGAAAAATTTCAGAATCCGGGCACGTGGGCCCGGGGTCGGATTTTAGGAAACTTGTGTTAATAGTTGGGAAATTGCTTAAATAGTTAGAATTCGATTTTGTGAGCCTATATTGATTAGTTCCTACATCATTTAACTAGTTTGGGATCGTTCGGCTACGAATTAAGGGTTTGGGCTCGTTCTTGGTATTGGAAGTTCACTTGGAGCAAGGTGAGTCTCCTTTCTAACCTTGTAAGAGGGAACTATCCCCATATGTGTAATAACTGAATAATTTGCTACTAAATGTGGGGGCTACGTACGCACTAGGTGACGAAAGTCCGTACGTAGCTACTATCATGTTAATTGTCCGCGTAGTCTAGGACCCGTATCATGCTATATTTGTGATGGTCTCTATATTTCCTCACCAATGTGATCACTTAGGAGATGCTAGAAATTTGGGAAGGAATATAAGCGAATATATATATACTTGTTGGACACTTGTATAAATTTATTTGGAAATAAATGCGCATTCATGTGATTCTTGATATTAATTGACATTTGTGGATAGGGTCGATCGCCTCGGTAGAAATAGATGCATCTATGGTTCGCGCCATTCGACCCTCTGGCAGTGCACAATTTACTTTCTATTGGATCGGGCCGTCGACCTCGGCATAATGTGTGCATGAGACTTATGTATATGTGAAATCTTATCCATGACTTGTTCTGTTAAATACTTGAAATGTGTACGGTTAGCTGTAAATTGTTAAGGACATGACTTATTACCTCTTGCTGCATGCTGTTGATTATTTGTAACTATCCTGCCTAACAGAACACTTTATTATATTATGTGACCCTAGTAAATGTCAAGTCGACCTCTCGTTTCTACTTTTTCGAGATTAGACGGGATACTTACTGGGTACATATTGTTTATGTACTCATACTACACTTCTGTACTTAATTGTACAGGATCTGAGGCAGGTACATCTGGCTATCAGTTTGGTGCGCACCCCTGATTCATAGCTTGAGATTTCCGCGGTGAGCTGCTCCCTTCCTGAGACGTTCAGCAGCTTGATGGAGTCTTTTCCTTACTTTTGCTGTCTATTCTATCTCAGACAGTAGGATAGTTTTATTATTTTGTATATTCTACTAGTTGCCCATTACTTGTCAGGTCTTGGCACACACGTTAGTAGACTATCATTTTGGGGGTTGTATAACTCTTTTGGCATATTATTGTTCATTTCTGATTTGACTTGAGCTTTATGAATTTCTATACTTACTTTGGGTAAAAAAAATAAAACTGAGAACTAAATTACATTTTCCGCGTTGGCTTGCCCGATAATGGTGTTGGGTGGCATCACGATCTATTTCGGAAATGGGTCATGACAACATGGTATTAGAGCACTAGGTTCACGTAGGTCTCACAAGTCATGGGCAAACCTAATAGAGTCTTGTGGATCGGTACGGAGACGTCTGTATTTATCTTTGAGAGGCTATATGGTTTTAGGAAAACTACTCTTTATTCATTTCCTCTCGTGCAGTGGTCAGTATACTAAGTTTCCTTCTTTACTCTCTCACAGATAGTGAGGACACGGAAGGCTGATGTTCCGAACCCGGGAGGGGCTGCTCCCCCCGCTACTAGAGACCGAGGCAGAGGCCGGGGGAGGGCACCGGCCCGAGGTAGGGGACGAGGGCGTCCCAGAGCTGTCCCAGTAGCACTACCAGCAGATCCTGCGGGAGACCCTATTATTGAGGAGCAGGGCGAGGTGCCCGCAGCCGAGCCTACCCCAGCGGAATTTATGACAGCACCGGGCTTCCAGGAGGTCATGGGCCGTATGCTGTGGTTCATGGACACTATGACTCAGGCTGATCTATTTCCAGTAGATCCAGCTACATCACAGGCAGGAGGGGGAGCACAGACCCCTACTGCTTAGGCTCCTAGGCACGCAGCTGCAGTGTATTAGACTCCGGGCGCTCTGCCCACAGATAAGGCCCAGCCAGTTGCTGCAGCGATACCCGAGCCCAGACCAGCTGCAGATGGTGACCCGCAGAAGCTGTTGGATAGATGGACTAGACTTCACCCTCCTGTCTTCGGGGTTGAGCGCCATGAGGATGCTTAGGACTTCATTGATAGGTGCAGGGATAGACTACACAACATGAGGATATTGGACTCGCATGGGGTTGACTTTACTATTTTTCAGCTAGAGGGCAGGGCCCGCAGATGGTGGCAGTCTTATGTTCTGGGCAGACCAGCAGGTTCTCCTCCTATCACTTGGAGTCAGTTCACGCAGTTGTTTCTGGACACGTATATTCCGCCCTCTGAGAGGGAAGAGCTACGGTATCAGTTTGAGCAGCTGGAGCAGGGTCAGATGTCCGTGACCGATTATGAGGCGAGGTTTTCTAAGCTATCCCGCCATGCATTGATGATACTTCCTAGTGACGCAGAGAGAGTGCGGAGGTTTGTTGCAGGGTTGCATTCTGGGATCAAGGCCAACATGGCCCGAGAGGTGGAGATGGTGACTCCTTATCAAATAGTAGTGGAGATCGCTCGGAGGATTGAGGGTTACCGTCTGAGGGGTAGGGAGCAGATGCAGCAGGATAAGAGGGCTAGGTTCTCCAGAGAGTTCAGAGGTGCCCCAGCTAGGGGCAGAGGTCAGTTTGGGAGGGGACAGCCCAGCAGGCCCCCATACTCAGCACCACCACCTGCTCGGGGTGCTCCAGTGCGTCCCTATTTCAGCGCCATGCCAGAGAGTTCTCATCGCCCACCAGCTATTCAGGGTTCCTCCAGTGGGTATTCAGGTCCTCAGGGTTCTTCTGATTCCTATTTCAGTGCTATGCCAGAGAGTTCATATCGCCCACCAGCTATTCAGGCTTCTTCCAGTGGGTCTCCAGGCCATCAGGGTCAGCCATCAGGGCAGCAGGCCACCGCGCCGCGGGGTTGTTTCGAGTGCGGGGACCTTGGTCATATGAGGAGATACTGCCCCAGGCTTCGGGGCAAGGCAGTACAGCAGGGTCAGCAGCCTATGATTTCAGCACCGGCTGCCCTACCACCTAGAGGTGGAGGGCAGACTGGTAGGGGCCGTCCTAGAGGTGGAGGTCAGGCAGGGAGAGGTCAGCCAGCTGCTGCTCAGTCAGGTGGAGGCCACCCAGCCGGCGCTCCAGCCAGATTCTATGCCCTTCCGGCTAGGCTAGATGCATTAGCCTCAGATGCCGTTATCACAGGTATTATTTCCGTCTGCAGTAGAGATGCTTTGGTATTATTTGATCCAGGGTCCACCTATTCATATGTATCATCTCTGTTTGCTCGTTTCCTGGTTATTCCTCCTGCACCTTTCGGCACTCTTATTTATGTGTCCACTCCTGTGGGCGACTCTGTGGTTGTAGACCGGATCTACCGGTCCTGTGTGGTTACATTCTGTGGTTTTGAGACTAGAGCAGATCTCTTGTTGCTCGACATGATCGACTTTGAGGTCATCCTGGGCATGGATTGGTTATCTCCATATCACGCCGTCCTAGATTGCCATGCCAAGACTGTTACTTTAGCGATGCCAGGATTGCCAGGGTTGGAGTGGAAGGGTTCCACAGTTGATACACCTAGCCGGGTTATCTCTTTCCTGAAGGCTCGACAAATAATCGAGAAAGGGTGTTTGGCGTACTTGGCTTATGTTTGGGACACCACCGCAGAGTCTCCGCCGATTGATTCAGTTCCACTAGTTCGAGAGTTCGCCGATGTATTTCCATTTGATCTTACTGGCATGCCACCGGATCGTGATATTGACTTTTGTATTGATTTGGCTCCAGGCACCCAGCCTATATCTATCCCACCGTACTGTATGGCTCTTAAAGAGTCGAAGGAGCTGAAGGAGCAGCTTGAGGAGTTGTTAGCAAAGGGGTTTGTTAGGCCCAGTGTATCACTTTGGGGTGCACCAGTGTTATTCGTGAAGAAGAAGGGTGGGACTATGCGGATGTGCATTGATTACCGCCAGTTGAGCAAAGTCACCATCAAGAACAAGTACCCGTTGCCTCGTATCGACGATTTGTTCGACCAGTTGTAGGGTGCTAGGGTGTTCTCTAAGATCGACTTGAGGTCGGATTACCATCAATTGAAGATTCGGGACTCGGATGTCCCGAAGACTGCATTCCGGACTAGATATGGCCATTATGAGTTTCTGGTGATGTCCTTCGGCTTGACTGATGCACCGGCGGCATTCATGGACTTGATGAATAGGGTGTTCAGGCCTTATATTGATTCCCTCATCATCGTCTTCATTGACGACATCTTGATATACTCACGTAGCCTGGGGGAGCACGGGCAGCATCTGAGAGTAGTGCTTCAGACCTTGCGAGAGCAGAAGCTATATGCTAAGTTCTCCAAGTGTGAGTTTTGGCTAGAGTCAGTGGCATTCTTGGGGCATGTTGTGTCAGGAGAGGGTATTAAGGTGGATCCCAAGAAGATTGAGGCAGTTCAGAGTTGGCCACGCCCTACTTCAGTGACCGAGATCAGGAGTTTCCTGGGGTTAGCAGGTTATTACAGGCGGTTCGTGCAGGGCTTTTCATCTATTGCATCACCTCTGACTAGATTGACCCAGAAGGGTGCTCCTTTCCATTGGTCCGATGATTGTGAGGCGAGCTTCCAAAAGCTCAAGACAGCCTTGACTACAACACCAGTTCTTGTGTTGCCTTCCGGTTCAGGGATGTATACAGTATATTGTGACGCTTCGCGCGTTGGCTTGGGTTGTGTATTGATGCAGGAGGGGCGAGTTATTGCATATGCCTCCCGTCAGCTGAAGATTCATGAGAAAAATTATCCTGTGCACGATCTGGAGTTGGCGGCGATTGTTCATGCTCTTAAGATATGGAGGCACTACCTGTATGGGGCGTCATGCGAGGTTTATACTGATCATCGCAGCTTGCAGCATTTGTTCAAGCAGAGGGATCTTAATTTGAGGCAGCGCAGGTGGCTTGAGTTACTGAAGGATTATGACATCACCATTCTTTATCATCCGGGCAAGGCGAATGTGGTCGCGGATGCCTTAAGCAGGAAGGCAGAGAGTATGGGTAGCTTGGCATTCATTCCAGCAGAGGAGAGGCCACTAGCTTTGGACATTCAGTCCTTGGCTAACAGACTAGTGAGGTTGGACATTTCGGAGCCCAGCCGGGTTCTTGCGTGTGTGGTTGCTCAGTCTTCATTATTGGGGCAGATAAAGGCCCGGCAGTTCGATGATCCACATCTGGCGGTTCTCAGAGAGACGGTGCTTCAGGGAGGTGCCAAGGAGGTTTCTATCGGCGAGGATGGTGTTTTGCGGCTCCAGGGTCGTCTCTGTGTTCCTAATGTTGATGGCCTGAGGGAGAGGATACTAGAGGAGGCACACAGTTCGCGGTATTCCATCCATCCGGGAGCTACGAAGATGTATCGTGACTTGAGGCAGCATTATTGGTGGCGGAGGATGAAGAAAGACATAGTGGAGTATGTGGCTAGGTGTTTGAATTGCCAGCAGTTCAAGTATGAACATCAGAGGCCAGGTGGCCTACTTCAGCAGATGCCTATACCAGAGTGGAAGTGGGAGCGCATTACCATGGATTTCGTAGTTGGGTTGCCGCGGACTTTGCGGAAGTTTGATTCAGTATGGGTCATCGTTGATAGGTTGACCAATTCGGCTCACTTTATTCCAGTGGCGACTACTTATACAACAGAGAGAATTGCTCAGATTTACATTCGGGAGATAGTCCGGTTGCACGGTGTGCCTGTTTCCATTATATCAGACAGAGGCCCTCAGTTCACTTACCATTTCTGGAGAGCTGTTCAGAGTGAGTTGGGGACCCGCGTAGAGCTTAGCATAGCATTCCATCCTCAGACCGACGGACAGTCCGAGCGGACGATTCAGATTCTAGAGGATATGCTTAGAGCCTGTGTGATTGACTTTGGGGGGCAGTGGGACCAGTTCTTGCCCTTGGCGGAATTTGCGTACAACAACAGCTACCAGTCTAGCATTGAGATGGCCCCATTTGAGGCTTTGTACGGTCGGCGGTGTCGTTCTCCTATCGGGTGGTTTGAGCCGGGTGAGGCTAAGTTATACGGTACAGATTTGGTGCAAGATGCCTTGGACAAGGTGAAGTTGATTCAGGAAAGGCTTCGCATGGCTCAGTCCAGACAGAAGAGTTATGCGGATCAGAAGGCGCGTGATGTATCATTCATGGTTGGCGAGAAGGTTCTTTTGAAAGTCTCGCCAATGAAGGGTATTATGAGGTTCGGGAAGAAGGGCAAGTTGAGCCCAAGGTTTATTGGCCCCTTCGAGGTGTTGAGACGAGTTGGGGAGGTTGCCTATGAGCTTGCTTTACCCCCAGTTTATCGGGAGTTCATCCGGTTTTTCATGTATCGATGCTTCGGAAGTATCATCCCGACCTATCCCATGTGTTAAACTTCAGTACTATTTAGCTGGACGAGAGTTTGGGTTATGAGGAGGAGCCAGTTGCCATCATTGATAGACAGGATCGCCAGTTGAGATCCAAGAGGATTTCTGCAGTGAGAGTCCAGTGGAGGGGCCAACCAGTCGAGGAGGTGACCTGGGAGTCCGAGGAGGACATGCGGAGCAGATACCCACATTTATTCAGCACTTCAGGTACTTTCCTATGCCCGTTCGAGGATGAACGTTTGTTTAAGAGGTGGAGGATGTAATGACCTGACCGGTCGTTTGCCTTTTTAGAACCTCATTCCCCCAAATAACACTCTCCGTGCTTGCTTTAACTAATATACGACCTGCGGGGATGGTTGGTTCGGGATTTGGAAGAGTTTGGATTGAAATATGCACAGTTGACTCTTTAGGATTTTCTTAAAAGGCTAAGTTTGACTTTGGTCAACATTTTGAGCAAACGGGCCCGGATTCATGTTTTGACGGTTCCGGAGGGTCCGCAGGAAAATATGGGACCTGGGCGTGTGCCCGGAATCGAATTCCGAGGTCCCTAGCCCGAGTAATGAATTTTTATTTGAAATTGTTAGACTGAAATTCTATGGATTTAAAGAAACTAATTAATGATTGATCACGTTGGTATTGGAATCGTATGTTGGTTCTGAAGCCCAGTACAGGTCCAATATAACATTTAAGACTTGACCGCAAAATTTGGTGTCAATCTGAGTAGTCTAAGGGCATTTTGGCCCGTTAGAGGAAAATTAAGAACTTGAAGTTACATAAGTTTGATTCAATTGGTCTTACGGGGGTGATTCTTAGATTTAGCGTTATTTCGAGCATTCCGAAGGTTTGAGTAGGTCCGTTTCGTGATTTCAGACTTGTCGGTATGTTCGGGCGGGGCCCAGGAGCCCCGAGCGTCAATCGAACGAGGTTCGAGTGAAGTGGAAAATTTTTAGAAGTGCTGAAGTTGCTGCTTCTATCATAACCGCACCTACGGTTTGTGGACCGCAGGTGCGGCCCATCTGTCGTAGATGCGGCCCAGGGGAAGGCCAGGAAAAAACCGCAGAAGCAGTTCTCCAGCCGCAGAAGCGGTCCCAGCTCCTCTTGGCCTGTTCCGCAAGTGCGGACGTTTTCTCGCAGAAGCGGGACCGTATATGCGGTCCCCTAACCGCAGATGCGGAAATCGCTGAAGCAGTGAGCTTCATTTAATACGGGTTCCAACCCAATTTTTGACACTTTTCACTCTTCCATTGGCGATTTTGGGAGCTTTTGAGAGAAGATTTCCACCTAGCATCTTGAGGTAAGTTTATCCCATCTATCCTTAGTTTAATACTTGTATCTTAGGTAGATTAAACACTAGAATTTAGGTAAATCAAGGGGTTAGAGCAAAACCTAGGGTTTTAACAAAAAATTAGATTTAACTACAAAATTTGTTATGAAACGGATTAGAAATTGTATAGTAATGATCCTTAGGTTATAGAGAACAACTTCCTTCAAAAAAATTCGGAATCTGGGCACGTGGGCCCGGGGTCGGATTTTCGGAAACTTGTGTTAATGGTTGGGAAATTGCTTAAATAGTTAGAATTCGATTTTGTGAGCCTATATTGATTAGTTCCTACCTCATTTAACTAGTTTGGGATCGTTCGGCTCCGAATTGAGGGTTTGGGCTCGTTCTTGGTATTGGAAGTGCACTTGGAGCAAGGTGAGTCTCCTTTCTAACCTTGTAAGAGGGAATTGTCCCCATAGGTGTAATAACTGAATAATTTGCTACTAAATGCGGGGGCTACGTACGCACTAGGTGACAAGAGTCCGTACGTAGCTACTATCATGTTAATTGTCCAGGTAGTCTAGGACTCGTATCATGCTATATTTGTGAAGGTCTCTATATTTCCTCACCAATGTGATCACTTAGGAGATGCTAGAAATTTGGGAAGGAATATAAGCGAATATATATATACTTGTTGGACACTTGTATAAATTTATTTGGAAATAAATGCGCATTCATGTGATTCTTGATATTAATTGACATTTGTGGATCGGGCCGATCGCCTCGGTAGAAATAGATGCATCTATGGTTCGCGCCATTCGACCCTCTAGCAGTGCACAATTTACTTTCTGTTGGATCGGGCCGTCGACCTCGGCATAATGTGTGCATGAGACTTATGTATATGTGAAATCTTATCCATGACTTGTTCTGTTAAATACTTGAAATGTGTACGGTTAACTGTAAATTGTTAAGGACATGACTTATTACCTCTTGCTGCATGCTGTTGATTATTTGTAACTATCCTGCCTAGCAGAACACTTTATTATATTATTTGACCCTAGTAAGTGTCAAGTCGACCTCTCGTCTCTACTTCTTCGAGATTAGACGGGATACTTACTGGGTACATATTGTTTATGTACTCATACTTTACTTCTGTACTTAATTGTACAGGATCTGAGGTAGGTACATCTGGCTATCAGTTTGGTGCGCACCCCTGAATCATAGCTTGAGATTTCCACGGTGAGCTGCTCCCTTTCTGAGACGTTCAGCAGCTTGATGGAGTCTTTTCCTTACTTTTGCTGTCTATTCTATCTCAGACAGTAGGATAATTTTATTATTTTGTATATTCTACTAGTTTCCCATTACTTGTGACACCAGGTCTTGGCATACACGTTAGTAGACTATCATTTTGGGGGTTGTATAACTATTTTGGTATATTATTGTTCATTTCTGATTTGACTTGAGCTTTATGAATTTCTATACTTACTTTGGGTAAAAAAATAAAACTGAGAACTGAATTACATTTTTCGCGTTGGCTTGCCCGATAATGATGTTGGACGCCATCATGATCTATTTCGGAAATGGGTCGTGATATTTTATTTGTGAATTACAACACAATTAGTCTATACCACACGGCACTATTTCCATGAGATACTTTTATTCTGTGAGTTTATGCACTAAGATTGAGTACAACAGAGAAAGGATGGTTTAGCATGATTAATGTGGAGTTATTTGGTAACTGTTTATTTTCTTTTTTCATAAATCATTGCAAATTGAATATGTGTCACATGTTGATGCCAAGGACAAACCAAAAATTTGAGAAAGAAAATATATTACCTGGACTGAGTCCGTTTTAAACATGCGGTGCTCTTGCGGACAGAGTAACACAAAAGAGTTATTGATGTTACTTGGTTTATCAAGCATTCAGATTCCATATGATTAACTTCTAATCGGTAGGTCAAGATTAAGCATTATTTTGAGCTGACTATATCTAGAAGGATCTTTTTATTTGATTACATCTTCTGCGGTATTTTTTGAAATCTAAATTGTTTTTATTTGTTGATTTTTTTATAGAATGATTATTCATCAAAGAGAAGTTTAAGGAAGTCATCTGTTTAAAGAAGTCTGATGACTTCGATGACTGAGGTATGTATTAGGTCATGAGCAACAACAATTAGATGAGAAAATAAAAATAAGTTTATTGCCAAGCACCTACTCTAAGATAATGCTGAGATGATATAAAGAAATGCCACGTCCGCCCATATTTTATTCTTTTAGTGGTAATAGAAATTGTATCAATGGATCTTACACATTTTCTAATCATGCGATTGGACTTACTTATTTATTTTGTTTGAGGGTAAGTAAAATTCTAGACAAACTTTTCTGCAGATCGTTTGCATTAAATTTTTGGCATATTTATATAGTTGTTAGCATTAGCTTATTAAAAAAATAAGAATTAGCATTTCTTCGATTTTTTATAATTGTTAACCAGTTTAATCTTGAGGATCTGAGGACCCCATACACTTTTGAGATGAATTAGTTT
This sequence comes from Nicotiana attenuata, assembly GCF_001879085.1. Classification (NCBI taxonomy): domain Eukaryota; kingdom Viridiplantae; phylum Streptophyta; class Magnoliopsida; order Solanales; family Solanaceae; genus Nicotiana; species Nicotiana attenuata. Next base: position 277,017 of record NW_017671115.1, read on the forward strand.
TACGGTGCATAAGTAGATTGTAGTAACGACGTCTTTGCTTTTAAAGATATTGTTTCATCTTTTCTAAAGGATCGTGACTCAGACACTTGGATATAGTACTCTAGAGTAATTTATTTGCACAGATACTTGTCTTGTGTCTATATGTTCTCTCTTTCTAGCTTAACTTTGTATCACGATATATTTCAAATTCTTGGTGTGGGACTTGTAGTAGTAAATATTTTCTATTAAAAATATTTAATATCTTATTATTTTATCAGAATAGGAGCAAGCTCTCATGATGGAGATCAGGAAGAATACAAAGTAGAAGATGTTTCCAGCAATGTGCAAATCCTTGTAATACTCTATATGGCTCTTAACTGGACTATGTAATTTCTATTGTTCATAGGTGATATCGCAATGATATCAACATAATACATCTGGTTAATCATGTGGTATATAATGATAGGTAGGAAATGAACAATTAGTCATATGCTTGGATTTGATTTTGTAATTGATTTTAAAAGAAAAGCACAACAAAATGAAATATTTGCTCGGTTCTACACACGTTGGGCCCTTGGGGAGGTACATATAGTTTTCTATGTCTCTCACTATTTACTGAGAATGGAACTGTCTTTTCGTCTGTGATATGGTTATTTTAAATAATTTATTGCTATTTATAGTTGCAATCACATATAAATATGCGTTCATTCACAGTCAAAATTATATCAGAACTCAAATTATTAGACTCTCGATCAAAATTAGACTCAAATTATTGGACTATTGTATAATTGCCCGTGCATAGCACGAGCAATACTCATCTAGTTTTTAAGAAAATACCAAAAGTATGCAAAAAGTATTTGTAAAATGTGACTTAATAGAAAACTATAACGAAAAAATAGACGGTAGCCGTTAATAATGCAGACCATAAGTCGCATTTGACAAAGGGAATGCCTATCACCAAATTGCTGTAAAGCTTATTACTAATTTACAAGAATTTTAAGAGTATCCATACGATCCTATTCATTCATTATATTCAACATTCTCAACTGCATTCAATACGCTAACCCTTTAATTAATAATCGACTCATTCCTCCAAAGTTCATATTTTTACCCCTAAAAGACCTCAAAAGTACATTACAAACTTCACGTTACACACCATTTGTATATATGGGCTAGCCAGTTTTTGGACTGGTCATTCAAAAATAGCCAGCATTTGCAAGGTTATTGAAAAATAGTCACTATTTTGCTGCAATACGGAAAGTTCCAGCATAATATACTGGAGATCGGTGCACCTGTGTATGAACTTCCAGCATATTATGCTGCAACTCCAACATGCGGAAAGTTCCAGCATAATATACTGGAGATTGAAGCACCTGTGTATGAACTTCCGGCATATTATGCTGAACCGGTATATTATACTGGAACTCCAGTATATTATGCTGGAAGTCCAGTATATTTTCAAGTACACTTTCAAATTGCTCAAATCTATTTTGAAGTGAAAAAATAACCTTATCTACTATTTATAAAAGTAATCAATGGTTAACGTAGGAGACATCTCTATCATTTTTTTCGGGGAATCTTTAGAATTTCCACTGCTTAGCTTTTAATTCGCTCCATCAAATGAAATGTGAATAATCCGTCCTCTAAAGGACACTTCGAAAGATTATGAGATTTCATTATCAACATTCTCATCAAATTGTTACTTCCTATATCACACATTTTTTTACGAAATTTAGGTCGATATTCATTTTAAGTACATCCTGAGCCGAGGGTCTATTGGAAACAGCCTCTATATCCTCACAAGACAGGGATAAGGTCTGCGTACACACTATAAGGTCTGCGTACACACTATCCTCTCATGACCCCACGGTGTGGGATAGTACTAGGTATGTTGTTGTTGTTGTTGTATTCATTTCAAGTGCAAATTTTCTTGGCAAAAATCTTAGCATTTGCAAATCCTTCTTCTCTATATTTGTTAAAGAAAGAAATCGAACTTTTTCACTTCATAAAACTTTTTTTTAAACTTATACATAACCCATTAGGTGTAACAAAAAATGGGGCCTCCACAAATGTAGGGCCTAAAGCAGTTATTTTACTTGCTTTATGAAAGGGTTGCCCCTGGTATTCACAAATGCGATTTATAAACAGCAGTCATAAAATTTGATTTATAAGTTGCATTCACCGAACGCGATTTATACGTCGCATTCAGACAATACGAATTATAAGTCACATTTACTTAATCGGAGTTTATGATTCAAGGTATGATTTTATGTGCGAAGCAGAGTACGAGGCAGTATACTTTGGATATTGAATTATGGACTGCTGAAGTGGAGCCTCTTGTAGCTCCGGTATGGGTCCTTTTCCCCTTCCATCTGCACAATTATTTACAGCAAATACTATCTGATGCTACTAGTCCTCATTAATTCCACTTTTAGTTCCTTGTTAATGCCACTAGAGTGCACATGGATAGTCTGTAAATCTATCTGATGCAGTTTTTTGCTTCTTATTAGTTCAGGGGTTGAAATACATAGTATCTCACTGTAGCTTTATCGTTTAGTTTTTAGGCGATTCACCCAGCTAATGTCTTTCTAATAAAATCATAATTAGCAGTAGAAGATTCAAGTGTTTAGTGATCCCTGATGTTGTCAATCGGGATAATCCTAAATGTGAGGGGAACAAGTTGAATTTGTTGGCCAAGTGAAGGTTTGTTTTGAAGATTGACAAAGGAAGTTCAGGCATGAACTAAGTCCATCCCTTGTGTGCATAGACATGGGCAGATTCGAGCAAGTGGGATGCACGTGAAGGAGATAAGCTTAACTTGGTATATTTGATATCTCCTGATCGAAAAGGATGCATAATTGATAAGTAGAAGAACTCCTTACTCAAAGAGAACACTATCCAAGATACGAGAGGAGTTAGAGATTGAAGTCAACTAGAACTCTTCCACCAAGGAAGAGTAGCATTAGAACTCTAGTTATTTTCTACTCTACTAACTCTATAAATCGTAGGATGTTCTCACTTTACAAGTGATGTACAAAAGCAGAAGTTAAACGTGAATCGAGAGCAAAATAGCAAGGCATTTTACAAGCTGTTCGTGTGTGATTCAAGTGTGCAAACCTGAAGCTACATGAACCAGATAGAAGAACCAGTTCCAAGTGTCTGTCTTTTATCCTAGTTCAATTGTAGTACATGTTTTCATATTGTACCTTTCAGCTTTATCTAGAGGCAAATGTAATAGGTACTCAGAGTATTCAAGTTAGAGTTAACTTGAAATTATCGCAACAATTAGAGGTTGTTTGCCACAACGGGATTAGAGTTAATCCTATGTTTACAAGAGTATTTGTAAATGCAGTTTTTGGCTCAGTGATTTAGTGGAGATTTTGGAAAATCCTACTGAGAAGTAGATCGTGGTTTTTTCACCTTTTAAGCTAGGTGTTTTCCACGTAAAATACTTGTGTTCATTACTTTTCGCATTTACTATTTCAGCAATAGTAGGTTAAGGAACACTTAGAAGAACCAACTCCTTCCATAATCAGTTTAAGCGAAAAATTGGACACCACACAAATCACCCCCCTCTTGTGTGGTATTGAAGGTAAAACATCAATTGGTATCAGAGCGGGTTATCCTTGAAGAGGTTAACACTTAGGAACAGATCAAGATGAGTGCACCACCTAGAAACTGGGAAAGGCAATCTACTCCTAGGCCACCACTCTTTAATGGCCAGTACTACTCTTGGTGAAAAAACAGGATGAGAGATCACATCCTCGGAGATGACTATGAGCTATGGGATATTGTCACTGATGGTCCCCTGGCTACCCTGAAAAAAAATGCTAAAGGAGTAGATGTGCCAAAAATAAGAGCTGACTCGCTGCTGAGGACTTGAGGAATGGGAGAAGAATGCTAAGGCCAAAAAATGGCTTATGTGTGGACTTGATCCAAACGAGTATACCAGAATTCAAAGTTGTACTACTGCTAAGGAAATTTGGGACACTTTGCAAGTGGCTCACGAAAGAACACCTCAAGTGAAGAGGTCCATAGGAACACCACTATATTCTCAATATGAGAATTTCACCATGAAGGAAGGGGAAATCATCCAAGAGATGTATGCAAAGTTCACCACACTGACAAATGAACTTAAGTCTCTTGGAAGGATTATTCCTGATGAAGACAGAGTTGAGAAGATTTTGACAAGGGTTCTGCCAGTTACTTGGGAGAGCAAAATCACTGCCATTCAGGAATCAAAGAACACTGCCACTCTTAAGTTGGATAAGCTAATTGGAAATCTCACTGCTTATGAATTTAGAAGGCAAAACATGAAGATGGATCTACCCAAGAAAGAAAGGAGCCTGACACTCAGAATCACTGAAGGTTTTGAATTAGATGATGATGAAATGGCTATGATCACAAAGGACTTCAAGAAGTACCTAATGAGAGGAAAGGGTTCTTCAAGAAGTGGAAGCTACAACAAACCAAGGGTTCCTGAAAAGCAAACCAATGAGGGGTGCTACAAGTGTGGGAAGACTGGTCACCACATCAAAAACTGCCCTCAACGGGAAATTGAATGGAAGATGGAAAGAGCTGAATGAAGAAACAGGAAGAAGGAACAGGTTCAACCCAAGAAGAACAAAGGATCAAAAAAGGTTATGGTTGCTGCTTGGGGAGAAAACTTAGATGAAAGCTCAGATGATGAAGATGGAGATGAACAAACACTTATGACCATTGGAGAATCTGATGACGAATTTGAGGTAAGTGTAATTTATCTCAAAGACAAGATTAGATTTTTATCTAAAGAAAGGCTATCTGAGTTACTTCTAGATTTCATTGATGAATCTGAGAATATAAACCATGAAAAGGAACAGTTGTCTAAGGAATGTGTGATTTTGAAAGCTGGGTGCAAAAATCTGAAACTTAGGGCTAGTGAAAGTTAATGTGAAAATAATGTGTTGAAGAACCAAGTTCGTGAGCTTGACACCACTGTCCTAGAGCTTAGATATGAAAATCTAAAATTAAAATTAGGAACAGGTAAAAAGAAAGCTGATCACACACAACTCACGTTCGAAGAAAATGTAAGACAAAATGAAAGATGAGTTGTACAAAAGAGATAAGCAGATAAGAGTCCTAAAGGATGATCTAAGCAAAGTCAAGTACGAGCTAAACAGACCCTGTAAATGGAATAGGTCCTCCGATGCACTTTCATGGCTACATGAACACCATAGCAGCAACAAGAGAGGACTTGGCTATTGGACCCCAACACCTAAGTGGGATCCCAAAAGCAAGTACCTCACACTTCCTGAGAATAAAATTTGCACACACTGTGAAAAAACTGATCATTATAAAAGTGAATGCACTACAAAAGAAAAGGCTAGTCAAAAGAATAAAATATTTGTTCAAGGAAAAAATAGGCTGCCAAGTTGGGATAAAAAGAATCTGATTCACCCTTTGCCTATAGAAAGGGACCCAAAGTAGTTTGGGTTCCTAAGACTAACCCTTGATTTCCTTTTGCAGGTCCAAGTGAAGGGGAGCAGCCAAATATGGTACATGGATAGTGGCTGCTCAAAGAACATGACAGGAAGCAAGAACCAATGCCTTTCACTTGAGAACCTCAAAGGAGGTAATGCCTCCTTTGGAAATGGGAATAAATGTGAGATCATTGGAGTTGGAAAGGTAGGTAAGACTCATTCTCACTCTATTGATAATGTCTACTTGATAGATGGCCTAAAATACAGTCTAAGAATCGTATCACAACTGTGTGATAGAGGTAACTTGGTAGCTTTCACCTCTACCAAATGTTTTGTGATTAATCATACCACTGACAAGATTGTTTTGCAGGGAAAAAGAGTAAACAATATATATATTGTAGATTTGTCCACACTTTCAGAAAATGAACTCACTTGCTTAAGTGTGTTGGACAATGATCCCCTCCTTTGGCACAAGAGACTTGGACATGCAAGTCTGAGTCAACTAAACAAATTAGTCTCCAAGGACCTGGTGATAGGGTTGCCTAACATCAAGTTCAAGGAAGACAAAGTTTGTGAGGCTTGTGCAAGGGGGAAGCAGATAAGATCCTCTTTTAAATGCAAGAAAGTGGTAAGCACCACCAGAACGATGGAACTGGTCCATATGGATCTCTGTGGTCCAATGAGAACATTAAGCAGAGGTGATAAAAGATATGTGATGGTGATTGTTGATGATTACTCTAGGTTTACTTGGACATTGTTTTTAACATCTAAAGATGAAGCATTTGACATGTTCACTTCTTTTGTTAGGAAAACTCAGAAACAACTAGGTAATCAACTTGCATCAATTAGGTCTGATCATGGCACTGAATTTGAAAATGCTAAATTTGCTGAATTTTATGATGAGCATGGCATATATCACAACTTTTCTACTCCTAGGACTCCAGCACAAAATGGAGTAGTTGAAAGAAAGAATAGGACACTTGAAGATGTCTAGGACTATGCTTCTTTCTAGTAAGCTGCCCCATAGCTTATGGGCGGAAGCTGTAAATACTGCATGCTATATCATAAATAAGTGCATGACTAGACCTCTTGCAGAGAAGACTCCCTATGAGTTACTTAAAGGGAGAAAATCAAACATATCCTATCTTAGGGCATTTGGATGCAAGTGCATTGGCACAACAATGGTAAAGACTCCCTAGGTAAGTTTGATCCTAGAAGTGATGAGGGAGTATTCCTGGGATATTCTTCACATAGCAAAGCTTATAAGGTATGTAACAAAATAAATATCTGTGTAGAAGAAAGTGTTCGTGTGGGTTTTGATGAAATTAACATTCTTTCTAAGAGGCAGGAACATAATGATGAAGCAATTGGGCTGGAAATTCAAATGAAACCACAGCCCAGACTGAAGCTGCTCTAGAGGAAGGAACAGGTGATGGAACATGTTCTTCTACCCAACGCAACATGACAGGGGAGTAGAAGAGGAAATGAAACCTCAAGAGAACTTGTCCACGAACCCGTTCCACATATACAAAGCATTGAAGGAACATCAAGGAGAAACTAGTTGGTTGTGAAATCTTATAAGTATCAAAGTTCTCATACCATATAGAATATAATCATTGACCCAACCTCTGGAATCAAAACCAAATCTTCATTAAAGAATCTTTGTGGTTTTGATGCTTTCTTATCTCTTATTGAACCTAAAAATGTTGCTGAGGCTTTGCAGGATGCAGACTGGGTAATGCAATACAAGATGAACTCAACCAATTTGAATGAAGTCAAGTTTGGCATCTAGTACCAAAACCCATGGACAGATCAGTAATTGGCACAAAATGGGTCTTCAGAAACAAACTTGATAAAGATGGAACAGTTACAAAGAACAAGGAAAGATTGGTGGTTATGATGAAACCTTTGCTCCAGTTGCAAGGTTGGAAGCGATAAGACTCCTCATAGCCTTTGCTGCGTACATGGAATTCACCCTTCACCAAATGGACGTCAAGAGTGCCTTCCTCAAAAGCTATATAAAGGAATAAGTGTTTGTCAAGCAACCTCCAGGGTTTGAAAGCAAGGAGTGTCCTGGTCATGTGTACAAACTTGACAAGGCACTCTATGGGCTCAAGCAGGCTCCTAGAGCATGGTATGAAAGATTATCAAAATTCCTGCTTGAGCATGGCTACTAGAGAGGTAAAATCAATAACACTTTATTCTTGAAGGAAAAAGGTAAAGACCTCTTAGTAGTGTAGATATACATTAATGATATAATCTTTGGAGCAACTTCTGATAAGCTAAGTAAAGAATTTGCTAAATTAATGGGGAGTGAATTTAAAATGAGTATGATGGGTGAGCTTAATTTCTTTTTAGGCTTACAAATTGAACAAAACTCAAATGGAACTAAGATCCATCAGCAGAAATATGTGAAAGAGTTACTTAAAAGGTTTAAAATGGAAGAATCAAAAGAAATCGATACTCTTATAGCAACAGCCACAAAATTGGATATAGATGAACCTAGTTCATTTGTTGATCAGAAGTTGTATAGGGGAATGATTGGTTCCCTTTTGTATCTCACTGCTAGCAGACCTGATATTTAAAAGGCACCACTTACCTTTGTCTTTGGTATCCTAAAGGTAGTAATTTCAACCTAGTAGGATATGCTGACGCTGATTATGAAGGTTTTCTCTTGGATAGGAGGAGCACCTCAGGTATGTCACACTTTCTTGGTTCATGTCTTGTGTCTTGGGCTACCAAAAAGCAAAATTCAGTGGCCTTATCTACTGCTGAAGCTGAGTATGTTGTTGTTGCTTCATGTTGTGCTCAATTGCTGTAGATCAAACAACAATTAATGGAATTTGGAATTGATGTTGGTTGTATCCCTATATTTTATGATAACACTAGTGCCATTAGTATGACAAAGAACCCCGTTCATCATAAGAAAACTAAGCACATCAATGTTAGGCACCATTTTTTGAGGGATAACTATGAGAAGGGTTTGATCACTATGGAGTTTTGTGCTACTGACAAGCAAATAGCTGACATCTTCACAAAAGCCTTAAGTAGAGATCACTTTGAGAGGAACATGTTGGAATTAGGGATGATTAAGATCACGTAAAAGGACCAGTTCAAAGTTAAACGAAAAAAATGAAAAAAATTGAATTTTTTTTGTTAGGAAGTCTGTAAATTGTGTATAATTAGATTAAATATTGCTCAGTATCATACTTTCAATATTATACTCATGTGTCATGTGCTAAAATGACTCATTAATCTCTAATCATATTTTCTCTGTTTTGGCAAATTTAGACTTACACGAGAGAATTTTCAGTGAAGAACCTGGTTCATCAAGATAAATAGGTATGTTTTCTACAGTCTGCATAATTTGAAATAATTATATCCGGATCATGAGCAGAGTCCTACTTAATTCCAAATCCCTTTTGAACTTATTCGTTACAAGTGAACAATTCTGTTCAAAAGAGTCCTAACCGAATTGAATTGCCTAGATTCTACGGATAGTTTTGAACGTCTTTTCAAACTGAACTGCAGTTTGATTAGACTTCTGCAAAGCTGCCGTTACTCAATTAAATTCCACCCCTTTATAATGATGAGGAGTTATTTCTTTTCTTCACTTCTAAACTTTCAGACCCCCAAATTCTCTCAGATTTCTCTCCTCTCTTACTTTCTCACAACTTCACTGTCCTTCATACCCTAGCCCAGATATGTCGAACACCTCTAAAAATCCTTCATCACCACCACAGGAAACCACTTCCATACCTTCTACCACTCGTTAAGCCACACCAATCTCTAAGAAAAGTATAGTAAAGATGATGTCACGTAAGATTGTCGCCGGAGGAGAGCAGATCAAGAAAATAAACAAGCAATTGAAAGCAGGTAGGGAAGAAGAATCCCAAAAATCTGAAGATTAATTTAAGTCTAGTACTGAGAGGGAAGAAAGTGGTTCTTCCGAAACTGAACAGGTATCTTCTGGTACTAAAGTTACTCTTGAGACAATTTCTGAAGTTACTGCAAATTTGGAGAATAGGTTCGTGCTGGTAGGGTCATTGCAGGTGTTGAAACTACAGAGTTTGCAGAAGTTGGTAGTAAAAATGAAAAAGTAAAAAGAAAAAGAGAGTGAGGGTGCTCGGAGTACTGTGAGGGGAAAGGGAAAAAGAGCGGTTGTTTCTTCACCCACTCCTGTGAGTTTAACCAAAGACATGGGTGCAATGGTTGTTTGGGGAGAGAAATCTGGTGGAGTAGAGGAGAGTGTAAAGAAAACAGGGGGAAGTATGTCTGGCGAAGCTGATGAAGGGTTGGTTTAACTTGGAAAAAATGTAGATGAACCTATTCCGTCTGAATAGGAAACCCTAGCAGACCTACTAAAAAAGGTGACTGAGAGTTCTAACCCAAAGAATAAGGGAAATTCAAAGGCTAAAACCCTGGCACTCCTAGGGCAAACAAGAAACAGAAGGATGCCCCATCTGTTATTTTTGAAATTCCTCCCAAAAGAGGTAGAGCCACAAGAAGCCAGAAGAAGCAGAATGAGGCAGAACTAGAGAAAGCCTTGGAAGAAAGTAAAAGAAAAGCAGTTGCTAAGGGAAAGAAGAAGATGAGTGAGCCTGTTGAGGTTATTGATGTTGATGGGATGGAACTGGTGCTTCGAAATGAAGAGGAGACTGAAAAAGTAGAGGTTCTGACTCCCAAACCCAAGAAAGCCAAGACTTCCACTAAGAAGTCTGTTTCTGAGTCAAAGTATGCTGAACCATCCACCTTGGCAAAAAGAACAAGGTCTGCTATGAAGTCAAACCAAGTGAAAATGGTTGAGGAAGATGAATGGAGTGGAGAGGAAGAAGATTATTCTGACAGTGAGAAAGACAAGATGGCCAAGTTTGGCAAGAGGACAATTTTGAAGGGCAGACTTCTCAGGGACTTGGAGGAGCGAGGAATGGTGTTGCTATTGGAGAAGTTGGAGTTGCAAGGCTAGAAGGACATGGTCCTCCAGATGGATGGAAGATTGGCCAGAAATGAAATCGTGGAGTTTATGGCAAATGCTGAAGTGAAAAATGGAAGGGTTACTAGTATGGTGAAAGGAGTGCAAGTCTCATTCGATGTGAATGAGTTGGGAGAAATTCTAGGTGTACCTGCTGAGGGGTACAATGACTATACAAAGCTCAAGTGGCCAAGCCTAAAAAATCTTCCTACTGCCCTTGCCATTACCAGAAAATTCAGTGACAATGAGGAGAAACTTGAGCCCAAAGCTGTGTACAAGAGTTAGATGAAACCACCCCATAAAGTGATGTTCGAATTTGTTAACCAATGTGTTCTGCTAAGGCAGGAATGGAGGCACATTGCAAACTTCATAGACTTGGTTCTAATGGAGTGTTTGGATAGTGGGAGGCAGATTAATTGGCCTGGATTTATAATCCAGCTTCTTTATAGGGTTATCAATGGCACCAAGACTCATGACATTCACTGTGGCTTCATTCTCACAACTTTGCTTGCACATTTCAAGGTACCTGTGAAAAAATGGGAGGTCAGTTCATGCAAGGCTCATTTTGGGGCAAATACTCTGTTTGCTTGTGACTATGAAGCCAATGCCACTTCTAAAGAACCTGGTTCATCCAAGAAGGTACCAGCGAATAGCAAGGTCAGAGCATTGGTGCAAGAAAGTGGGGCTAAGGATGCTGAGATTGAAAGGATGAAGAAGAGGTTGGCAGAGGTGGAGACTGAGAGAGATGCTCTCAAAATTGAGCTAGCAAGAGAAAAGGAGAAGAACGATAGTATTCTTCAGGATATGCTGAAATTTCTCCAAGCCAAAAACCAAGCACCTGGTCCTTCCCAGCCTTAAGCCTCCTAGCCTAGTGTAGATCAACCAATGACCCAGTTCAAGATTTTTTTGTTTCTTTTGCTCATGTTTCCAGTATTTTTATTTCTTCTTATGCTTTGTGGTAGAATCTTATCAATCATCAATAAAATTCATTGTCTTTTGCTCTAACTGTTTATTTATATTTCTTTGATGGTTAATATTCTTAGCTTGATGTGTGATGATTAACCCATGATTGCATTTGAAGTAGCCCCAGTGGCCATGAGTAAGTTTTAAAATCTGGTTATCTCACATTTTTTTATGCAACTTCTCGATGATGCCAAAAGGGGGAAAAGGTTATGCATTGAATAGTGATGTTTATAACCTAATGTACCTGGTTCTTGATGATAAATGATAAAAAGAAAAATATTCTAACAAAGGGGGAATTTTTTGGCCCAAGTGAACGTTTGTTTTGAAGATTGACAAAGGAAGCTCAAACATGAACCAAGTCCACCCCTTGTGTGCATAGACATGGGCAGATTCGAGCAAGTGGGATGCACGTGAAGGAGGTAAGCGTAACTTGGTATATTTGATATCTCCTAATTGAAAAAGTTGCATAATTGATAAGGAGAAGAACTCCTTACTCAAAGAGAATACTATCCAAGATAAGAGAAGAGTTAGAGGTTGAAGTCAACAGGAACTCTTCCACCAAGGAAGAGTAGCATTAGAACTCTAGTTATTTTTTACTCTACTAACTCTATAAATCGCAGGATGTTCTCACTTTACAGGTGATGCACAAAAGCAGAAGTTAAACATGAATTGAGAGCAAAATAGCAAGGCATTTTGCAAGCAGTTCGTGTGTGACTCAAGTGTGCAAACCTGAAGCTACATAAATCAGATAGAAGAACCAGTTTTAAGTGTCTGTCTTTTATCGTAGTTCAATTGTAGTAGGTGTTTTCATATTGTATCTTTCAGCTTTATCTAGAGGCAATTGTAATTGATACTCAGAGTATTTAAGTTAGAGCTAACTTGAAGTTATCACAACAATTAGAAGCTGTTAGCCACAACGGGACTAGAGGTAATCCTAGGTTTACAAAAGTTTTTGCAAATGCAGTTTTTGGCTTAGTGATTTAGTGGAGCGTTTGGGAAAATCCTACCGAGAAGTAGGTTGTGATTTTTTCACCTTTTGAGCCAGGTATTTTTCACGTAAAATACTTGTGTTCTTTACTTTTCCCATTTACTATTTTAGCAATAGTAGGTTAAGGAACATTAGAAGAACCAACTCCTTCCATAATTATTTTAAGCCAAAAATTGGACACCACACAAATCACCCCCTCTTGTGTGATATTAAAGTTAAAACACCAAATTTGCTTAGTGCTACAGGTCCCAATGTACAAAGTAGTCTTTAAGCTTAATAGCTACATGACGACAGAGCAAGGAGAGCTATTAGACCTTAAAACAAAAGGAAAGGACAGAGCGGGAAAACCTGCATTATAATACTTGTTCATTATTAGTATATTTTTAGTGTTGACATGGTGAAATATTACTCTAAAATTTAGTTGATTTGACCATCACAGTCAAAGTAGGACATGTTATGGAAATCATGTCCATAAAACTGAAATTAGCGCCGATTTCGAGATTTTCGATGCTATATCTCACGCCTCATGCATAGGCTCAGACCATCGGATCCGGACCGCTTAAAATTTTGCCGGCCGCTCAGAAACGACCTCAGGAACAATAGTCACCGCCTCGCCATGGCCGTTACTCGTTTTATAACCTTTTAGGACTATAAAACTGGAATTCCAATCGATTACCAGATTTTTGTGTGCATAGCCCACGCTTCCTATATGGGCCCGGGTCACTGAACTCGGATCACCTAAAATTTTGTCAGCCCATCAAAAAATACATAAGGAAGAGTCACCTCCTCACCATGACCTTTACTCGTTTTATGGCCTTTTAGGGCCATAGAAGTGGAATTCCGTCTGATTCCCAAATTTTCGTGTGCTGTAGCCCACGCTTCCTGCATGGACCCGGGTCATCAAACCTGGACCGGCTAAAATTTTATCGGCCTACAAAAAATGATCTAAGGAACAATAATCACCGCCTCGACATGACCGTTACTCGTTTTTTGGCGTTTTAGAGCCATCAAACTGGAATTTAGCCCAATTCCTAGATTTTCATGTAATATAGCCCACGCCTGCTATAAGGTCCCGGAAAATCGAACCCGGATCGTCTAAAATTTTTTTGTCCCATAAAAAAAGACCTAAGGAATAATAGTCACCCCCTTGCCATGACCGTTACTCGTTTTTGGCGTTTTAGGGCCATAAAACTGGAATTTTGCCCGATTCTCAAATTTTTGTGTGTTATAACCCACGCCTCTAGCATGGGCCCGAGCCACCGGACACTAACAACCTAATATATTTCCGGCCCATCAAAGACGACCTTAGGAACAATTGTCACCGCCTCTCCATGACCGTTACTCATTTTTTAGCGTTTTATGGCCATAAAATTGGAAATCCACCGGATTCCCAGATTTTCGTGTGCTATATCTATGGGTGTCTAATGGGTGGGCCGGGCCGGGCCGGGATGGGTAGGAATATTTAGGAACCGTACGGGTTGGGGTCTGGGCCGGTTACGGGTTGGGGCTTACCGGGTTTAACGGGTTCGGGGTCATCCGGGTAAAAAATGAACCGTAAGGGTTACGAGTACAAGGGGCCGGGACGGGCCGGGTTAGTGTAACTTTTAATTTTTGTTTTTTGTATTTTGTTTTTGTATAACTATTGTAAGTTATATTAATATAAAGTAAAAATATAAAGAATACAATGAACATGGGAAAAAATTGCACTTATAAATTGCAAGTGCTATATTTATTTCAAAATTCAAACTTACAAATTGAAAAGTTTACATTTAACAACAAGTAAATTAACGAAAAAAGAGTAAATTCAAAGGTCCCATTATTTAAAAATGTAAAAAAAAAAAATTAAGTAGCCGTTATACCGGTCAGGGCCGGTTAACCGGTTGTATAGTAAAAATTGTTGACCGGGTTTGACCTGTCCGGTTAACCGGTAGCCCCAAGGTGAACGGACCAAGCCCCCTACCACTTTAAACCAGCCCTACCCGGCCTCCTTCTACTGGTCCGGGCCGGTTCCTGTTTTAACCGGTCTGGGCCGATCCAGAAACGGGCTAACCCGGCCCATTAGACACCTATAGCTATATCACATGCCTGCTACATGGGCCCGGGCCACCGGACCCGGATCGAGTAGAATTTTGCCGGCCCATCAAAGACGACCTAAGGAACAATAGTCACCGCCTCTCCATGTATGTTACTCGTTTTTTGGCGTTTTAGGGACCAAAAACTGAAATTTCGCTCGATTCTAAGATTTTCGTGTGCGATAGCTCACGCCTCCTACATGATCCAAGCCACCAAACCCGGACCGCCTAAAATTTTTCCGACCCATCAAAAATAACCTATGGAACAATAGTCACTACCTCGCCATGATCGTTACTCATTTTTTGTGTTTTAGGGCCATAAAACTGGAATTCCGCCCGATTTCCAGATTTTCATGTTCTATAGTCAATTCCTTCTACCTGGGCGCGGACCACCGGACCTGAATCGCCTAAAATTTTGCCGGCCTGTCAAAAGATAGCTAAGAAACAATAGTCACCACCTCGCCATGACCGTTACTCATTTTTTGGCATTTTAGGGCCATAAAACTGAAATACCGCCCGACTCCAAGATTTTCATGATATATAGCCCACGCTGCATGGGCCCATGCCACCAAACCCGGATCGCCTAAAATTTTGCCGACCCATGAAAAAAGACCTAAGGAATAATAGTCACAGCCTTGCCATGACCGTTACTCGTCTTTTGGTGTTTTAGGGCCATAAAACTAGAATTCCGCCCGAATCCCAGGTTTTCGTGTACTATAGCTCACGCTTCCTGCATGATCCCTGTCCACCGAATCGAACTAGCTAAAATTTTGTCGGCCCATTTAAAACGACCTAAGGAACAATAGTCACCACCTCGCCATAAGTGTTACTCGTTTTATGGTCTTTTAGGGCCATAAAAATATAATTCTGTCCGATTTCCAGATTTTCGTGTGCTATAGCCCACGCCTCCTGCATGGGCCCGGGCCACCAGACCTGGACCGCCTAAAATTTTGCCGCCCCATCAAAAAGGACCTAAGGAATGTAAAGGTGTCTAATACTAATAGTAGTTAGAAGAGATGGAATGTTGTCTTAGTAGTAGAATAAGGGTGTATGGTGATAGATAAGAGGATGACGTTTAGGCCCTTAATTGAGTAACAATTTTGAGAAAAGGGATTTCATGAGTTGCAAAGGATTAGAACCCATATGATGAATCACGTTGGGATGCTATGAAATACGGTTATTGAAGTATAGTATTATCCCTAGGTGGATCAGGCAAATCACTTTAAATGTTTCCGGTGAGACGTGAGCCTTAGTGATATTGTATTATGTAAGAAGTGTCAGGTTATCAGTGGTAGATTATGGATCAACACTAAGGTGAATCAATAATGGATGGATAAAAGTTATAAAGTATGAGATGAGATTAGGCCGTCATTCTTAAGATGAACAATAATGAGGAAGAACTAAAGGACTTAGATTTATACATATAGGATAAGCAACGAGAGAGTAACTTGGAGTTAGGTAGTAGACCTAGGTAGTAATAAACCGAAGTAAGTATTATGGTATAGTATAACCTACCTAGATGTAGTAAAGCCATAAACATAGATAATCGAGTCTATGAAACGAAATATAGTAATAGTCGTAAGTTCGGCAAAGTACCAAGCAAAGAACTTCAGTACACCTATATATGCATTGAGGGACATCTTGTCATAGTTCTGTATATGTTCACCAAGTGAGGCCAAGAGATTGAAAAAAATCTGGAGGAAAAAGGAGAGAAGATCCGCGCATAAAAGGACAGAGTCATACAAGCTGCATCACAGAAGGTAGTCAAAGTTACAAGATTGGAAGAATTCTGACCACAAGTTGTGATATGAGAAGAGGCCTAAAAGGGGGAATGCCCTGGTCTTTAAATTTATTCAAAGAACAATTGCCTAGATGGCAAGGAAAATATTAAAGTATTCACATGATCTATAGGTTATGAGACTGATAAGCACATCAGTCCATATTCGAGGACAAATGTTCCAAATGAGGGAATGATATTACAACCCATATTTTTGTACGTGAAAGTACGTCATAAGTCAATTTATGTAATCTCGAAAATGAGATACTCTTTGAAAGTATATAAAGTAATTTAATTTTGTTAAATCCCGTACTTCAGACGTCACTTTCATTATAGGATTATCTAATGTAATCTAAAAAAGGACGAAACCCTTCTACAAGGATAAGAAAGGTTTAACGAAGGCTTAAGTAAGTTAAGATGAATATGAGACTTGTTAATAATGATTTATATGAGTTTAATATTATGATATGACTATATATGATGTTTGGATATATAAAGTTTGGAAAAATAGGATTTAAGTTGCGAAAAAATCGAGATAAGATTTGCGTTGTAACCAGCCATTTTGAGAAATTAAATTTGTAAGCTTTTATGATATCATTTTGGGACATATAATACCAAAATGAAGGTATTGGAACCTATTTTCCAACGGTCCAAACTATTTATTCATACAATATCGGGTAGAGAAATATGGATTTTTAAAGTAGGGTCGCCAAGTCACGTTGCCGCACTTTGGAGAAACTGGCAGGTTTATAGGCCAGGTTTCGAGGTAGTTTTCTCCTAATATATTAAGAGTTACAGGGATATACTTATATGGAATTAAATCCCCATTTTTCTAGTTTCTAACTCTACAAAACGTTCGTCAATACGACATTGGTATAGAGAGATATTTGTATTTTCGCGAGACTGCGTAAGAAGCCCCTATAGGACCCACTTGGTCAGGGCCCGACCTTCACTTACTATTATCTCGTTTTTGGGATGAGGTTTGCTCATTTTTTGTCCTCCTTCCAGCCTCACACCCTCCAAACCCTCCCAAACAGTTCTTTAAAGGCTCCAAACAAATTCCAAAGAAATACACCATAATCGAACATCAAACTTTGCCTAAGTGAAGAAGAGATTCTCTATGCTATTGTGATGTGATTAAGGGTGCTTGTAAGCTAAGGGAAGCTTTAATTTGAGGTTTTCCAAATTATTTAAGGTATGTATAACACCCTATTTCTTGAGATTAATCTTATCTATGTGATGGTTAAGTTATTTGAATGAAGATTACGAGATAACACTTGAAAGGGGAAGAGATGCTGTTATCTTTTGTTGGGTTATATATATATATATGTGTGTGTGTGTGTGTGTGTGTGTGTGTGTGTGTGTGTTGTTATGGCTGGAAAATCGTAAAAATAACTTTATTATGATATGGTTTCTGTTGTTAAGCGTGTATATATGTTGATCGAGTGTATTGATGAAAGAAACATATGAAACTTGAGATTGCAAGTGAAGATTAGCTTAAGTCACTTCTATGGTGTTGTATTGACATTAAGCTAAATGTAACTTGTATATCGACTTGAAGCTACTGTAGGAGGTGTTTATATTGTGTTCTTGTATGTGCTTAAGGTTATCTTGACATTGATTAAGTTAAATGGATGGACTAGACATGAACTAGTGAATAAAGTTGCTAATTGAGGATAATTGGAGTTGTGGATTATTTTCTTTGTTAAAAATATATGGTATAAGGCTGGAATCATTGATGAATGACTTCAGTATTATATTAATAATACTATTAAGTTAAAGTAAGAAGTCTATAAGGGGTGATATGGGGTATACAAATTCCAATTGGAGCTTGCCGCTCGTCGTGAAGTAGTTGTGACTTCTTGTTGTTATATGGTGTCTTGTTATTGATAATTATGTATTTCTGGATTGCTCTGGTCATTGTTGTTGGTATATGGTATCGGAGGAGGCTATTTTTACAGAGGAGATGCTGCCCAAATTTACATAAACGAGCTACTAGTTTAAGTTGCAGACTTAGCCTTTACTCATCACTGATTTTGAATCTCCTTATGCTATGGTAGATTGAGTTGAATTGTTTGACGAATTGCTTTGAAGGTATTAAGGACTCAACGGATTAAAGTTATGTTAATGCTATCCCTTCTTTTCTTTTGGCATGATCCATACGATATAAACGAAACGAGCAAACACGCAACTTTCATAAATTCCTCTATTCATAAAAGCACTAGGGGTGCCTATGTTGTTGATTCCCCATGTGTCAAATTATTATATCTTCTGTTCATGGGTATCAGAAAAATACGTAGCTAATAAAGTTTATCCGAAGGTATATTGATCTTATGACATTCCGAGATATCTTATTGACTTACTTCTTATGCATTACATTCATTTATACATGTACACTGACCCATGACCAGATGGCGTTATTTAAGCGTATATTATATGTATATGGGATATGGGAAAAGGTTACGGTGTTATATACATAGCACCACCAGATCAGCTGGTATACGTTGATGATTTCGTCAACAATGGCTGAGATGATATGATGGGATGCCCTGAGAGGCTTGAGGATGTTATGTATGCATATACCTATGCATGGTATGGCATTTATATGCACATGCATGACATTATAATTTTTTCATGATTTAAAGAGCTATTCAGAATTACAAGTTGAGTTCTTTACTCCATGTTTCTTTCATGTCTTTTATATACTACTTTCATGCCTTATATACTCAGTACTTTATTTGTACTAACATCCCTTTTTCCTGGGGACACTGCGTTTCATGCCCGCATGTCTCGATAGACAGGTTAAGCGTCCTCTAATAGGATATCAGCTCGGTGGAATGTGTTTGTGCACTCTACTTGCTCCGAAGCTTCCTATTTGGTCAGTATGATTTGGACATGTATTGATTGGTATGGCGGGGCCCTGTCCCAAACTTTATGATATTTATGTACTCTTAGAGGCTTGTAAACAGATGTCATGTATATAGATACTTGTATGGCCTTGTTGACCTATGTTTTGAGTATACAAATGATCATGTCGGGCGTCCTATATTTAGTATTCCCCTATGTTTTATTCTGGTTATCTCATGACGGCCCTTCTGGCTACCAATGATGGTATGATAAGAAAGATATGTTACGTTGGTACTCGAGTAAGGCATCGGGTGCTCATCGCGGCCCTGCGGTTTGGGTCACGACACGGGCCACCAGACTCGGACCGTCTAAAATTTTGTCGGCCTATAACAAACGACCTAAGGAAACATAGTCACCGCCTCGCCATGACCGTTACTCATTTTTTGGTGTTTTAGGTCCATCACAGTGGAATTCAACACGATTCCCTAATTTTTGTGTGCTATACCTTGCCTCCTTTACGGTTTTGAGCCACCGGACCCGGACCATCTACAATTTTGTCGGCCCATCAGAAAATACCTAAGGAACAATAGTCACCTTCTCTCTATGACCATTACTCGTTTTATGGCCATAAAAATAGAATTACGTCATATTCCCAGATTTTCGTATACTATAGCCCACACCTGCTGTATGGTTTCGAGCCACTAGACCGCCTAAAATTCTGTCGGCCCATTAAATACGACCTAAGGAACAATAGTGACTTCCTCGCCATGGCTGTTACTCTTTGTTGGAGTATTAGGGCCATAATACTGGAATTTCTCCCGATTCCCAGATTTTTGTGTGCTATAATCCACGCCTCCTGTATGGGACCGGACCACCTACAATTTTGTCGGCCCATAAAAAATGACCTAAGGAACTATAGTCACCGCCTCGTCATGACCTTTACTCTTTTTTGGTGTTTCAGGGCCATAAAACTAGAATTCCGCCTGATTTCAAAATTTTCGTGTTCTATAGCCCTCACCTCTTGCATTGGTCCGGGCCACCAGACTCGGACCGCCTGAAATTTTGCCAGCCCATAAAATATGACCCAAGGAAAAATAGTCGCCGCCTCTCCATGTTCGTTACTCATTTTTTGGCGTTTTAGGGTCATAAAACTAGAATTCTGCCCGATTCCCAAATTTTCGTGTGCTATAGTCCACGCCTCCTGCATGGGCCCGGGCCACCGGAACTGGACAACCTAAAATTTTTCCGTCCTATCAAAAGCGACCTAAGGAACAATAAACTCTGCCTCTCCATGTCCGTTACTCGTTTTTTGGCTTTTCATGTCCATAAAATTAAATTTTGTCCGATTCCCAGATTTTCGTATGCTATAGCCCACGCCTACTGCATAGGCCTGGGCCACCGGACCCGGACCACCTTAAATTTTGCCGGCCCATCAAAAAAAATACCTAAGGAACAATATTCACCACCTCGCCAAGACCCTTACTCATTTTTGGTGTTTTAGAGCCTTAAAACTGGAATTCGCCCGATTTCCATATTTTCGTATGCTATGGCCCACAACTCCTACATGGGCCCGGAACCACCAGACTTGGCCGCCTAAATTTTTTTGACCCATCAAAAACGACCTAAGGAACAATATTCACCACCTCCTTATGAGCGTTACTCATTTTTTTGGTGTTTTAAAGCCATAAAACTGGAATTTCGCCTAATTCCCAGATTTTCGTATGCTAGACCACGCCTCTTGCAAGGGCCCCGGCCACCGGACCCGGACCACCTAAAATCTAGCCGTCCCATCAAAAACAATCTAACGAACAATAGCCACCGCCACACCATGACTGTTACTTATTTTTTGGCGTTTTAGGGCCAAACAATTGGAATTCCGCCCGATTCCCAGCTTTTTGTGTGTTATAGCCCACACCTCCTGCAGGGGCCGGGGCCACCGGACCCGGACTACGGAAAAATTTTCTTTCCCATCAAAAACGACCTAAGGAACAATATTCACTGCCTCTCCATGACTGTTACTCGCTTTTTGACGTTTTAGGGCCATAAAATGCAATTTCGTCCAATCCTAAATTTTCGTGTGGAATAGCCCATGCCTCCTGCAAGGGCTTAGGAAACCGGACCCGAACTACCTAAAAGTTTTCTAGCTCATCAAAAATGACCTAAGGAACAATAGTCATTGCCTCGCCATGATCGTTAATCGCTTTTCGACGTTTTAGGGCCATAAAAATGGAATTTCATCCAATTCCCAATTTTCGTGTGCATCACGCCTCCTGCATGGGCCTGGGCCACCGGCCCAGGACCAACCTAATTTTTTTTCACACATCCAAAACGACCTATGTAACAATATTCACTACCTCGCCATGACCGTTACTCGTTTTTAGCATTTTAGGGTCATAAAACTAGAATTTCGCCTGATACCTAAATTTTTGTGTGTTATAGGCCACGCCTAACGCATGGGACCGGGCAACCGAAATCGGACCGCCTATAATATTGTCAGCCCATCAAAAACGACATATGTAACAATAGTCACTACCTCGCCATGATTGTTACTCATTTTTTGGCGTTTTAAGGCCATAAAATGGAATTCCGCCCGATTCTCAGATTTTAGTGTGCTATAGACCACGCCTACTCATGGGCCCGGGCCACAGGACCCCGACCTCCTTAAATTTTACTGGCCCATCAAAACGACCTAAGGAACAATAGTCACTGCCTCGCCAATACCTTTGCTCATTTTTTGGTGTTTTAGATCCTTAAAATTGGAATTCCGCCCGATTTCTATATTTTTGTATGCTATAGCCCACAACTTCTGCATGGGCCCGGGCCACCAGACTTGGCTGCCTAAAATTTTGTTGACCCATCAAGATGACCTAAGGAACAATAGTCACCGCCTCCCCATGAGAGTTACTCATGTTTTGGTGTTTTAGAGCCATAAAACTAGAATTTCGCCTAATTCCTAGATTTTTGTATGCTAGCCCACGCCTCTTGCATGGGCCCTGACCACTGGACCCGGACCACCTAAAATTTAGTCGGCCCATCAAAAACAATCCAAGGAACAATAGTCACCGCCTCACCATGATTGTTACTCATTTTTTGGCTTTTTAGGGCCATAAAACTGGAATTCCGCTTGATTCCCAGCTTTTTATGTGTTATAGCCCACGCCTCCTGCAGGGGCCCGGGCCACCGGACCCGGACTAGATAAAAATTTTCTGGCCCATCAAAAACGAACTATGGAACAATAGTCACTACCTCGCCATGACCGTTACTCGCTTTTTGGTATTTTAGGGTGATAAAAGTATTATTCCGCCTGATTCCAAATTTTTGTGTGCTATAGGCCACGCCTACCGTATGGGCCCGGGAAACCCGAACCACCTATAATTTTTCCGGCCCATAAAAAATGACCTTAGTAAAAATAGGCACTACCTCTCCATGACCGTTACTCATTTTTCGGCGTTATAGGGCCATAAAACTAGAATTTCGCCCGATTACTAGATTTTCGTGTGCTTTGGCCCACCCCTCCTGCATGGGCCAGGGTCACCGGACTCGGACTACCTAGACCCGAAATTCCCACCTTCGAAACCGTGATGGCGCCTAACATTTCACTTCCTAGGCAAGCCAACATTAGAGGATTCTTAAAGCCAACTTTAGTCAATTTTAATAACGGAAACTATTAGGCTAAATAGAAACTAAAACTGAATTGCGGAATAACATAAAACCCATAATATATGATACAATTCGGATCTGGAGTCATGATTTACGAGCTTCTAAGATTTACTACAAACAAAGTCTGAAAGAAAATACAATTGTTCTGAAAGAAAGGAAATAGTAAAAGAAAGAAACTAGGAAGGGACTCCAGGTTCTGCGGACGCCATTAGATCTACCTTGGGTCTCTGACAAGCAAGTCCAACTACTAACCTCACGATCAGCTAGAGCCGGTACCAAAATCTGCATATGAAGTGCAGAGTGTAGTATGAGTACAACTGACCCTATGTACTCGTAAGTGTCGAGCCTAACCTCGACGAAGTAGTGAAGAGGCTATGACAAGAAACCTACATAATAAACCTGTGCAATTAATAGTATATGTACAAGATAACAACAAATAAAAACTAGACAAGTAATACCGGGAGGGGGACATGCTGAGGGGGATACAAGATACGAGAGATACAACAGAATGATATTCAGAATAGTCAATATACCTTTAACCAGTAAAAACAATCAAGCATAATGAAGAAAATTTCACGACATCACCCTTCGTGCTTTTACTCTCAACCTCACAATGAAACAATGATACTGTACGGCATTACCCTTCGTGCATTAACTCTCATAATATGGCACGACATCACCCTTTGTGCGTTAACACTCACAATATGGCACGGCATCACCCTTCGTGCATTAACACTCTCCCTTACCACATAACAATGAACAAGTAATAACAGGTAGATGGGATCAACAACTATAAGCCTTACTTCAACAATGTTTCCACCATACCAATCTCAATTCGGAATCGATACTCAATTATCACCAAAACTCATAAACATGGTAAGGACGACTAATTTAACAATTAACTAGTCTAAGCGTGGATAATATGATCAAGGAAAGCAATAATTGCAAAGAACAACTCTCACCTGCATGCTATAACCCACCAGCAACGCATAAATACTCGTCACCTCACATATATGTTGTACCCAACATCTAAACACATAGAAAATAGACAAATAAGTTCTAATCTCTCAAGTCAGATTTAACCACGACACTTACTTCACTCCAAAGACCAAACTCAAAGCTGAACCACGGCTTTGCCTTTCAAAAAAACCTCTGAACCAATAGAATCTAGCAAATTACCAATCAAACGATTCAAATTAAGCCTTAGGAACCACCCACGATTGTAAAGAATTTAATTTAGGTCATTATTGATAAAGTCAACAAAAGTCAACACCTGGACTCGCTTGGTCCAAACCCGAAATTTGGACCAAAACCCGATTACCCATTCACCGCCGAGCCCGGTTATGTAATTTGTTTTTGAATCCGACCTCAATTTGTGGTCTAAATCCCTATTTTTTTAAAAATCCCTAATTCTAACCGAAGCCCCCAATTTCCACCAAGAAAACTCTTGATTTTAGGTTGAAATCTTAGGAAAAGTAGTGAAATATTGAAAGAAACTAGTTTAGAATCACTTACCAATGATTTGAGGAAGAAGTCCTTTGAAAAATCGCTTCTAGGGTTTCTAAGCTTGAAAATTTGAAGAAATAATCAAAAATCCCATCTAAGTCCCATTTTGATCAGTTGTAGATGTCGCATTTGTGAAGTGGGGTTTGCAAATGCAAACCCCACAAATGTAAAGAAACCATCGCAATGCAAGCTCTTCACATTTATGCTATCATGGCAAATGCGATGAACAGTTCGCAAATGCGAACTATGATCTCCGCAGATACGACCAATTGATCACAATTGGGATCACTGCCTCCCCCTGTCCCGCTTTGCAAATGCGTGTAATTGTTCACAAATGCTAACTCTAGCCTCCAAGCTACTCTTCGCAAATGCGATGAGTATCTCGCAAATGCAAATCCATCAGTGGCCGCAAATGCGAAGCCTGACCTCGCAATTGCGAGGTCTGAGGCCTGCAACAAAACTGAAGCACACCAGCAATTTTTCTAAGTCCAAATTTCACTCCATAGCCTATCCGAAACTCACCCGAGCCCTCAGGGCTCCAAACAAAACTTTGAAAATTTCAAGAAAACTTTGAAACTTTTATTTTCACAACCGGGCGTCTGAATCATGTCAAACCAACTCCGTTTCTCACCAAATTCGACAGGAAAGTCATAAATATGGTATTGGACCTATACCGAGTTCCGGAACCGAAATACGGACCCGATATCCAAAAGTCAACCATTGGTCAAACATTTCAAATTCATGAAGCCTTTAACTTTCAAATTTTAACAAAGTCCGATAACTCAGGCTAGGGACCTCCGAATTCGACTCCGGGCATATGACCAAGTTCTAAATCATGATACGAACTTACTGGGACCGTCAATACACGAATACGAGTCCGTTTTCTCAAAACGTTGACCGAAGTCAACTCAAATAGATTTTTAGGCAAAAAATTCATGTTTTTCTAAGTTTTTAACATAAAAGCTTTCTAGAAATACGCTTGGACAGCGCATGCAAAACGAAGACGGTTAAGATGAGGTATTTAAGGCCTCAAAGCACGGAATTAGATTCTAAAACATAAGATGGCCCATCGGGTCATCACAACCTAAAAATTTGCTGGCCTATCAAAAATGACCTACAGAACAATATTCACCGCCTCGCCATTACCGTTACTCATTTTTTGATGTGTTAGGGCCATAAAACTAGAATTCCGCCCGATTCGCTAATTTTCATGTGAAATAACCCACGCCTCAGATCGCTTAAAATATTACCGGCCCACAAAAACGACCTAATGAACAATAGTCACCACCTCGCCATAACCGTTACTCATTTTTTGGCATTTTATGGCAATAAAATTGAAATTCTACCCGATTCCTGAATTTTCATGTGCTATAGGCCTTGCCTCCTGCATGGAGCCGGGCCACCGAACCTGGAGCGCCTAAAATTTTGTCGACCCATCAAAAACGACCTATGAAACAATTTTCACCACCTCGCCATGACCGTTACTCGATTTTTGGTGTTTAGGGCCATAAAACTATAATTCTGCCTGATTCCCAGATTTTCGTATGCTATAGCCCATGCCTCACGCATGGGACCAGGACACCAGACCCGGACCGCCTAAAAATTTTCGGACACATAAAAAATGACATACGGAGCAATAGTCATCACCTCTCCATGGCCACTACTCATTTTTTGGTGTTTTAGGGCCATAAAATTAGAACTCAGCCCGATTTCCAAATTTTCGTGTGCCCGCGTCTCCCGCATGGGAACAGGACACCGGATGCGAACCGCCTAAAATTTTGTCGGCCCGTAAAAGTGACCTAAGGAACAATAGTCACCGCCTCGCCATGATCGTTACTCATTTTTTGGTATTTTAGGGCCATAAAACTGGAATTCCGCCCGATTCCCATATTTTCATGTGCTATAGACCACGCTTCCAGCATGGTCCTCGGCCACCAGACACGAACCGCCTAAAACTTTGCTGGGCCATAACTATAAAATAGTAGTCACCGCTTCGCCATGACTGTTACTCGTTTTTTGGCATTTTAGGGCCATAAAACTTGGATTTCGTCTGATTCCTAGGTTTTTGTGTGCTATAACCCACACATGCCGCATGGCCCGAGCAAACAGTCCCGGATCACCTAAACTTTTTGTAACAACCCGGTCGGTAGTTTTGAGAGTTATAGCCCCGATCCCCTGTTAACTCCTTCCCCTCTATCTATTGATACTATTGTGACTTGCTGGGAGTTTTCGTTTTGGATTTTGGAGTGTTTTTTGGACACTTAGTCCCTAAACGGAGGCTTAAGTCTTAGAATTTAGACCGTAGTTAGAACTGTGTGAAGATGACTCTGTAATAGAGTTTCGTCGATTCCCTTAGCTCCGTTGGGTGATTTTGGACTTAGGGGTGTGTCCGGATTGTGTTTTGGAGGTCCGTAGCTTATTTAGGCTTGAAATAGCGAAAGTTGAATTTTTGGAGATTTGGACCAGTAGTGGAATTTTTTATATTGGGGCCGGATTCCAATTACGGAAGTTAGAGTAGGTCGTCAATGTTGGATATGACTTGTGTGCAAAATTTGAGGTTATTCGGATGTGGTTTGGTAGGTTTCGGCAACGGTTGTAGAAATTTGAAGTTTCAAGTTCTTTAAGTTTGAATCGGAGGGTGATATGTGATTTTAGCGTTGTTTGATGTGATTTGAAGGCTCGGCTAAGTTTGCATGGTATATTAGGATGTTTAGCTGAGGTCCCGGGGGCCTCGGGTGAGTTTCGGGTGCTTAACGGATCATATTTAGACTTAGGAAAGTAGCATATTTTCTGGTATTTTTGTTACATATATTTCTTCATTGCGTCCGCGAGAGAGTTCTTGCATTCGCATAGGGCATCTGAGTGGCAAGATGGGTTTGTTCTTCGAGTTCACGACGTTGTTCTCGTGTCCGCGAAGATATGGAACATTAAGGCTACGCGTTCACGATATGGATCTCGCGTTCGCGTAGAGTCAAGGATCAGATGGATTCCACGCAAAATAGCCTACGCGTACGTGATGAGTGTCCCGTGTTTGCGTAGATTCAGGAAATGTGAGCCTCGCATTCGCGAATAGTGCATCGCGTTCGCGATGAGTGTTTTTAGGAATGAAGCAGCTTGTGCTTCGCGAACGCGAGGCTTTGACTGCGTTCGCGAAGAAGGAATTAACTAGGCAGATATAAAGTTTCAAAAACGAGGGTTTGGCCATTTTTTTTTAAAAATTGAGTTTGGGAGCTCGGATTTGGACAAGATTTCGAGGGATTTTCAGAGATATCAATTGGGTAATGATTCTACACTTGATTTTGGTTATATCCCACTAATCTATCATTAATTTTATCATTTAATTTCGGATTTGGGGTGAAAATTTGGGAAATATGGAAAGAAGTTCTTCAACTAAGATTTTGGATTTTGATTGGGATTTTTACATCGGATTTGGATTATATTGGTACAAGTGAACTCGTGAGTCAATGGGTGTTCATATTTTGTGACTTTTACCCGATTCCAAGACGTGGGCCCAGGGAGGCTTTATGAGCGATTTTCCAATTTCTTGCTTTAGCTTTGATTTCATTAGCTAGATTAGTTCCTTGTAGTTATATTTATGTTATGTAATTGATTTTGGCTAGATTTGGGCCATTCGGAGTTGAATATTCGTGGAAAGAGCATTGTTACGGATTGGTTTGAACTTGGTTCGAGGTAAGTGGCTTGCTGATCCCGGCCGTCTCAACACAACACAATGGTAAGAAGAGTGGGTAGCAATAACTAATACCCGAATAGTGGATCGGGGTCGAATTTCCACAGGGAGCTTGGAATGGAGTTGTATTGCCTGCTTAGTTTAGAATTGCGTTCGTACTTCTAATTGCACTCCTAACATTTTTAGGGGTTTTTATATTTAAAACTACTATTGCAATCTAAAAGATTAAAGCTAAATTATGCTAAGGAAATATTGCTAAGTTGTGCTTGATATAGGAAAAAGGCACTAGGGTTGTGACACTACCTAGGTGGCTAGCTAACGGGTAGAAGCTACAAAGGGGAGATTGATAAATCTAGGTTTAGTGCTATAGCCGTTACACAATTGCACTCATTCTCACACCTCTCGGTAGAGAGAACGATTTTGCCCAATTTACTCTCTCGAGACCAATTAGTTAGGCCAATTAGACCGGGCAACTAGGGCTCAAGTAGGGTAGTTACTCTTTCGAGGTTTAACCCGTTAGTTGGGACTACCATTCTCATGGGTCCATCCCAATTCCTTGTTGGGTTAACTTTTAGGGTCATATGACTCTCTCTCTCTCAAGAAGAGTTAGACCCACTGAGCTTGAATTCATGTTTGCAACCACAAATTCTAGATTGAAACACAAAATCAATCCAAATAACAAATACCCAATCTCAACTCACCCTAGAATGCAACACCCATTAACTACCCACACTAGGGTTGAGCCACAACCCTAGCTAATGGGTTTAGCTAGACATAATTAAAGAAGAAACAGTAGAAATAGATGATGAAATGACCATAATAATTGATTACTACTTAAAATCTATGATATTCAAGAGTAAAATTGCCAAAATAGGCTACAAAATACTTCTCACGAGCGCAACTCTCGTTCAGCAGCTAAAACATGACCTAAAAATGTCAAAAAGATCTATTTGTACCGAGCTAGAAAATTTGGACAAAAATGCCCCTGCGGGGTAGGCGCGGACCGCGCAAAAAGGGAGCGCGACCGCGTTGGCTCTTGGACTCTTGAACTCTGTTCTCTGAAGTTGGGACCGCGGACCGCGCAGAAATGGAGCGCGGCCGCGTTTCAGGACGGGCGCGGACCGTGTAAAAATGGAGCGCGGCCGTGTGGCAGTACTTTGGCAAAAACACCATCTCTCTGAATCTCATCTACGCGGACCGCGTAAAAAGGAGCGCGGACCGCGCTGATTGCCCTTGAATGACCCAGTCTCTGAATCTCCTAGCGCGACCGCGTGGCAAAACAGTGCGGTCCGCGCTAGGTCTTCTTGTTCCCCACTTCAATTGGTCTTTGACACTTGGCAGGTTTAACTCCGTTTTGAGCCGATCTTTGACATTTGTCATCTTGTTGCTCAAACCTGCAATCAAGCGCAACTTGTAAGGATTTTGGGATTATTTTGTGGCAATTCATAACAAAAGCAATAGCAAGTAGGGGTATAATCATGTTAAAATCCTAACTTATCACTTGCCTATGTTGTATGGGGGAACTCCCCATAGGATTTGGTATTGTTTTGATATGTGAGCGACGTATACGCGAGGTGACGAGTACGTACACGGGCTAATTGTTGTAAAAAAACCAATTTTTGCTAAGTAATAACCTGTTTCCTTCTTGTTTGAGTTATATCAGCATGTATAGTATCCTGTTAGCTTAGAATAGCATGTCTACTTGCCTTAATTGTTTATCTGAACTCTGTGCAGCATGTTTAGTGAATATTCCTGTTTTTCCTTGACTTGAACTTAGTCTAAACTGTAGGCTTTCTTACCGTAACTATTATTTTCGTTGTTTGAGCTGCATTTTTACTTTGGGACTACGGAATGGTATTCAGGGAGATCCCCAAGTACTGCATATTTACTTTGGGACGATGGAACGATTTGCTGGGAGATTCCCCTGTACTGCATATTTACTGTGGGACTATGGAACGGTATTCCGGGAGATCCCCCTACACATTTGCATTTGGGACTATGAGACGGTATCTCGGGAGATCCCTTGTTATTAGCGCTGTGTACTGAGCTGTTACCTTCTATGATTTCATTCTTGTTAAATTTCTGTCTTTACTTTAGTGCGATATTTCATTGTCTTGTTTTATTATGTATATACCAGTAGGGCCCAGGCCTGACCTCGTCACTACTCGATCGAGGTTAGGCTTCCCACTTACTGGGTACCGTTGTGGTACTCATGCCCTTTCCTGCACATGTTTTTCATTTGCAGATCCAAGTACCTCCTACCAGCCTCGCTTTTAGTTGCACTGTCGTTGTAGTACCGGAGACTTCAAGGTACATCTGTTGCGTCCACAGACCTTAGTGTCCCCTTACATCCCTTCTGATGTTGCTTTCCTTTATTCATTCTAGTATAGATGTATAGAACAGTTAGAGATTCGTTGAAGCTTGTGACTTACGGTGTTCCGGGTCTTGGGAGAGTTGTGTACATTTCGAGAGTAATTATTGTATAGTCCGAGCGACATCTCAAATGTTTTATTTAAATTATCTGTTTCTCATAGTTGTTAATTCTAAGTTTTTCATTTCTTTTCCGCAAATGTTAGGCTTATCTAGTCGTAGAGACTAGGTGCCGTCATGACAATTCACGGAGGGATAATTAGGGTCCTGACAAGTTGGTTTCAGAGCTCTAGGTTCATAGGTGTCGTGACTCACAAGCTGATTTATTAGAGTATCCCGGATCGGTACGGAGACGTCTGTACTTATCATCGGGAGGCTATAGAACTATTAGGAAAATTTTCACTTCTTTTGATTCCTTGTCGGGCGAAATTGTTGGCTTCGAAATTCTAAACTTTTGTCTTTTATTCTCTCACAGATGGTGAGGACACGTGCAACCAGAGATGACCAAGCACCCGCGCCCCTGCTAGACCCACCAGAGGCCGGGGTCGGGGTAGAGGCTGAGGACGCCCACGTGGTGAATCTAGAGCACCTGAGCGAGCTGCCATCGAGGAGCCACCAGTAGCTCCTATCGGAGCGCAGGCACCTGAGACGCCTACTACTACTACACCAGCTCTTTAAGAGACCCTTGCACAGTTCCTGAGCATGTTCGATACTCTAGCCCGAGACTGCCACAACAACCGCGCCCTCCCAGAGTTTGTTTTGAGTGTGGCGACACTCGCCATATGGTGAGGGATTGCCTCAGACTTAGGAGTGGTGCACTTCCACAGACTTCTGAGTCATTGCGTGCCCCATCGGGTCCTCAGGCCATGATTTCAGCACTAGCTACTACTCCACCTACTCAACCAGACCGAGGTGGAGGTTGGGGAGGTAGAGGTCGCCCTAGAGGGGGAGGCCAGGCCAAATACTATGCTCTTCCTGCTCGTACGGAGGCAGTTGCTTCCAATTCTATCATTACAGGTATTGTTCCGATCTGCCGTAGAGATGCATCGGTTCTATTCAATCCAGGCTCCACTTATTCCTATGTGTCATCTTATTTTGCCTCGCATTTGGGCGTATCTCGGGATTCTTTGAGTTCTCCTGTTTATGTGTCTACTCCTGTGGGAGATTCTCTTGTTGTAGACCGCATGTCGTGTTTGATTTCTTTTAGTGGTTTTGAGACCAGAGTCAATTTATTATTGCTCAACATGGTAGATTTTGATGTTATCTTGGGCATGGACTGGTTTTCGCCCCATTATGCTATTCTTAATTGTCACACTAAGACCGTGACGCTGGCTATGCCAGGCTTACCGCGATTAGAGTGGAGGGGTACCTTAGATTACACTCCAGCAGAGTTATTTCATTACTTAAAGATCAACGAATAGTTGAGAATGGTTGTGACCCGTATCTAGCCTATGTGAGAGATGTCTGTATTGATACCCCTATAGTTGAGTCAGTCCCAGTAGTGAGGGATTTCCCTGATGTGCTTCCAGTTGATCTTCCGGGCATTCCGCCCGACTGAGATATCGACTTTGGTATTGATTTTTGCCAGGCACTCAGCCCATCTCTATTCCTCCTTATCGTATTGCCCCTCCTAAATTAAAAGAGTTAAAGGAACAGTTACAGGAATTGCTTGATAAGAGCTTCATTCGGCCCAGTTTGTCACCTTGGGGTGCTCCTATCTTGTTTGTGAAGAAAAAGGTTGTTCTATGCGTATGTGCATTGATTATCGCCAGTTGAACAAAGTCACAGTGAAAAATAGGTATCCTTTTCCTCATATTGATGACCTATTATATCAGTTACAGGGTGCCAAACTGTTTTCCAAGATTGACTTGCGTTCAGGTTATCATCAATTGAAGATTCGGGAGCCAGATATCCCGAAGACTGCTTTTAGGACTCGGTATGGTCATTACGAGTTCCTTGTGATGTCATTTGGGCTAACCAACGCCCCAACAACACATATGCATTTGATGCACACTGTATTTCGGCCTTATCCTAACTCATTCGTCATTGTCTTTATTGACGGCATTTTGGTATACTCCCGGAGTCGGGAGGATCATGAGCAGCACCTGAGGACTGTGCTTCTGACCTTGAGAGAAAAGAAGTTATATGCAGAGTTTCCAAAATGTGAGTTCTGGTTGGATTTAGTGGCATTTTTGGTCACGCAGTGTCGAGTGAAGGGATCAAAGTGGATCTGAAGAAGGTGGAGGTAGTTTATTGTGATGCATCGTGAGTTGGTCTCGGCGCGGTGTTGATGCAAGACCGTAGGGTGATTGCCTACGCATCTAGATAAGTGAAGGTGCATGAAAAGAACTATCCTGTCCACGACCTTGAGTTAGCAACTATTGTTCATGCCTTGATTTGGAGGAACTATCTTATGGTGTCCCTTGTGTGATCTACACCGATCACCAGAGTTTGCAGCAACTGTTCAAGCAGAAGGATCTCAACTTGCGTCAGCGGAGGTGGTTAGAGCTGCTTAAGGATTATGATATCACCATTTTATACCACCCCGGGAAGGCCAATGTGGTGGCCGATGCCTTGAGTCGTAGGGCGGGGAGTTTGTGGAGCTTAGCATATTTGCCAGCAGCAAAGAGGCCATTGGCATTGGATGTATAGGCCTTAGCCAACCAGTTTGTTATATTGGATATTTCTGAGCCGAATCGAGTTTTGGCTTGTGTGGTCTCCTAGTCTTTTCTTTATGATCGTACCAGGGAGCGTAAGTATGATGACCCCCATCTGCTTGTCCTTAAGGACACGGTTCAGCACGGTGACGCTAAGGAGGTCACTATTGGGGATGATGGTGCATTGAGGATGTAGGGCATGCTATGTAATCCCAATGTAGACGGATCACGCGAGTTGATTCTTCAGGAGGCTCACAGCTCCCGGTACTCCATTCATCCGGGTGCCACAAAGATGTATCAGGACTTGAGGTAGCATTATTGGTGGCGTAGAATGAAGAAGGACATAGTGGAATATGTATCCCGGTGTCTAAACTGTCAGCAGGTGAAGTATGAGCATCAGCGG
This sequence comes from Nicotiana attenuata, assembly GCF_001879085.1. Lineage (NCBI taxonomy): Eukaryota > Viridiplantae > Streptophyta > Magnoliopsida > Solanales > Solanaceae > Nicotiana > Nicotiana attenuata. The sequence continues at coordinate 310,358 of NW_017671115.1, forward strand.
CCGGGTGGATTGCTTCAGAAGTTAGATATTCCGTAGTGAAAATGGGAACGGATCACTATCGATTTTGTTGTTGGACTCCCACAGGCTCAGCGAAAGTTTGATGCAGTTTGGGTGATTGTGGATAGGCTAACCAAGTCAGCTCATTTCCTTGCTGTGATGACTACCTATTCTTCCTAACAGCTGGCTCGAGTTTATATCTACGAGATTGTCAGGCTTCATGGCGTACGGGTATCTATCAACTCATATCGGGGTACGTAGTCTACATCACGGTTCTGGAGGGTCGTACAACATGAGTTAGGTACTCGGGTGGAGTTGAGCACAACATTTCACCCTCAGACAGACGGACAAACCAAGCGCACTATTCAGATTCTAGAGGGTATGCTCCGTGCGTGTGTGATGGAGTTTGGAGGTTCTTGGGATCAGTTCTTGCCACTTGCGGAGTTTGCCTACAACAACAGTTCAGTCCAACATTCAGATAGCACCGTATGAGGCTCTGTATAGTAGGCGGTGTCGGTCCCAGTGGGTTGGTTCGAGCCGGGCGAGGCCAGATTATTGGGTACGGACTTGGTTCAGGATGTCTTGGAGAAGGTTAAGGTGATTCAGGATAGACTTCGCACAGCCCAGTCCAGACTGAAGAGTTATGCGGATCGGAAGGTTCGCGATATTGCATTCATGGTTCGAGAGCGGGTCTTGCTCCGAGTTTCACATATGAAGGGAGTTATGAGGTTCAGAAAGAAGGGCAAGTTGATTCCAAGGTTCATTGGTCCATTTGAGGTGTTGTGGCGAGTTGGGGAGGTTGCTTATGAGCTTGCCTTACTTCCCAGTCTAGCAGGAGTTCATCCGGTATTCCATGTTTCTATGCTCCGAAAGTATCACGGTGATCCGTATCACGTGTTGGATTTCAGCTCAGTCCAGTTGGACAAGGATCTATCTTATCTTGAGGAGCCAGTGGCTATTTTGGATAGGCAGGTTCGAAAGTTGAGGTCAAATAATATTTCATCAGCGAAGGTTCAGTGGAGGGGTCAGCCGGTCGAGGAGGCGACTTGGGAGACTGAGCAGGATATGCTAAGAAACTATAGTCATCGATTCGCCATGATCGTTCCTCGTTTTTTGGCGTTTTAGGGCCATAAAACCAGAATTTCGCTCGATTCCCAGATTTTCGCTACAGCACACGCAAATCTGGAAATCGGACAAAATTCCAGTTTGATAGCACTAAGACGCCAAAAATGAGGAACGATTATGGCGAAGTTTTCTTAGGTCATTTTTGATGGGCTGGCAAAATTTTACACGGTCCGGGTCCAGTGGCCCGGGCCCATGCAGGAGGCGTGGGCTATAGCATACGGAAATTTGAGAATCAGGCGGAAATCCAGTTTTATGGCCCTAAGACACCAAAAAACGAGTAACGAGCTTCGCGAGGCGGTGACTATTGCCCCTTAGGTCATTTTTGATGGGCCGCCAAAATTTTAGATCGTTGGGGTCCGGTGGCCCAGGCCCGTACAGGAGGCGTGGGCTATAGCACACTAAAATTTGAGAATTAGGTAGTTGTATCGCCCTGAAGGCTAAAAATGAGTAATGGTAATGGTGAGATGGTGACTATTGTTCCTTAGGTCACTTTTTATGGGCCGGCAAAATTTTAGGCGGTCCGATTCCGGTGGCCTGGGTCCATATGGGACGCGTGGACTATAGGACACAAAAATATAGAAATCGGGAGGAATTCTAGTTTTATAATGCTAAAACGCCAAAAAATGAGTAACGATCATGACAATTTGGTTACTATTGTTCCTTAGGTCATTTTCTATGGGCCGACAAATTGTCATGACCCAAATTCTCCCTCCGTGAATTGTCGTGACGGAACTTAGTCTCTACGACTAGGTAAGCCTAACATTTGCGGAAAAGAAATGAAATACTTAAGAATTAACAACTATCATAAAGAGATAATTTAAATAAAACATTTCAGATGCCGCTCGGCATATACAATAATTACTCTCGAAATGTACACAACTCTTCCAAGACCCAAAACACCGTAAGTCACAAGATTCTACGAATCTCTAACTGTTCTATACATCTGTACTAGAATAAATAAAAGGAAAACAACATCAGAAGGGATAGAAGGGGATTCCAAGGTCTGCAGATGCGGAAGATGTACCTTGAAGTCTCCGGTACTGCAACGACTGTGCAACTAAAAGCGAGGCTGGTAGGAGGTACCTCGATCAGCACATGAAAACCATGTGCAGGAAAGGGCATGAGTACACCACAACGGTACCCAGTAAGTGCCAAGCCTAACCTCGATCAAGTAGTGACGAGGCCAGGTCAGGGCCCTACTGGTATATAAATAATAAAACAAGATAGAATGAAATATTGCAGTAAAGTAAAGACTGAAAGTTAACAAGAATGGAATCATAGAAGGTAACAACTCAGTACACAGTAATAACAACAAGGGATCTCCCGAGATACCGTCGTGTAGTCCCAACGTAAATGTGTAGGGGGATCACCGGTAATACCATTCCGTAGTTCCAAAGTAAATATGCAGTACAGGGGGATCTCCCGAAATACCGTTCCATAGTCCCAAAGTAAATATGCAACTCAAACAACGAAAATAATAGTTACGGCAAGAAAGCCTACATTTTAGACTAAGTTTAAGTCAAGGAAAAAGAGGAAAATTCACTAAACATTCTGCATAGGATACACATGTTGATATAACTCAAATAAGAAGGAAACAAGTTATTACTTAGCAGAAATAGGGTTTTTACAATAATTAGCCCGTGTACGTACTCGTCACCTCACGTACACGGCGCTCACATATAAAAATATTACCAAATCCTAAGGGGAGTTCCCCCACACAAGGTTAGGCAAGCCACTTACCTCAAACCAAGTTCAAATCAATCCGTAACAATGCTCTTTCCACGAATATCCGACTCCGAATAGCCCAAATCTAGCCAAAATAAATTACATAACATAAATATAACTACAAGGAACTAATCTAGTTAATGAAATCAAAGCTAAAGCAAGAAATTGGAAAATCGCTCATAAAGCCTCCCCGGGCCCATGTCTCGGAATCAGGTAAAAGTCACCAAATATGAACACTCATTCACTCACGAGTTCACTCGTACCAAAATTATCCAAATCTGATGTAAAAATCCCAATCAAAACTCAAAATCTTAGTTGAAGAGCTTCTTTTCGTTTTTCCTACATTTTCACCCCAAATCCAAAATTAAATGATAAACTTAATGATAGATTAGTGGGATATAACCAAAATCAAGTGTAGAATCATTACCCAATTGATATCTCTGAAAATTCCTCAAAATCTTGTCCAAATCTGAGCTCCCAAACTCATGTTTTGATAAAAATGGCCAAACCCTCATTTTTGAAACTTTATATCTGCCCAGTTAATTCTTTCTTCGTGAACACGGTCAAAGCCTCGTGTTTGCGAAGCACAAGCTACTTCAGTCCTAAAAACACTCATCGCAAACGCGATGCACTATTCGCGAACGCGAAGCTCATATTGCCTGACCCTAAACGAACACGGGACACTCATCGCGAACGCGTAAGCTATTTTGCCCGGAACCCATCTGACCTTTGACTCTACGCGAACGCGAGATCCATATCGCAATGCGTAGCCTTAATGTTCCATATCTTCGCGCGAACGCGGGAAAAACATTGCGTACACGAAGAACAAACCCAACTGGCCTCTCGGATATGCCCTATGCGAACGTGAGACTTGTCTCGCAAACGCGATCAAGAAATGTTTGCAACAAAAATTCTAGAAAATATGTTACGTTCCTAAGTCCAAAAATGATTCGTTAAGCACCCGAAACTCACCCAAGGCCCCCGGGACCTCAACCAAACATACCAACCAATCCTAAAACATCATACGAACTTAGTCGAGCTCTCAAATCACATCAAACAACGCTAAAATCACAAATCACGCTCCAATTCAGACTTAAAGAACTTGAAACTTTAAATTTCTACAACTGATGCCAAAACCTATTACACCACGTCCGAATGACCTCAAATTTTGCACACAAGTCATATCCAACATTGCGGACCTACTCCAAATTACATAATTGGAATCCACCCCGATATCAAAAATTCCACTACCGGTTCAAATCTCCAAAAATTTGACTTTCGCCATTTCAAGCCTAAATAAGCTACGGACCTCCAAAACACAATCCAGACACACCCCTAAGTCCAAAATCATCCAACAGAGCTAACGGAATCGGCAGAACTCCATTCTGGAGTCGTCTTCGCACAATTCGGATTACGGTCCAAATCCTAAGACTTAAGCCTCCGTTTAGGGACTAAGTGTCCCAAAACACTCCAAAAACCAAAATGAAACCTCCCGGCAAGTGACAATAGCAGAAATAGATACGGGAGAAGCAGTTAAGAGGGGATAGGGGCTATAACTCTCAAAACGACCGACCGGATCGTTACATCCCCCCCCCCTCCTCTTAAAAAAATCGTTCGTCCTCGAACGAGCATAGAGACATACCTGAAATGGTGGCTTGGGCTATAGCATACGAAAAACTGGGAATCATGCGAAAATTCAGTTTTATGGCCCTAAAACACCAAAAAACGAGTAACGAGCTCAGCGAGGTTGTGACTACTGCTCCTTAGGTCGTTTTGATGGGCCGCCAAAATTTTAGGTTATTCGGGTGCAGTAGCCTGATTGCATGCAGATGATATGGGCAATAGCACACGAAAATTTGGGAATCAGGCGGAATCCCGGGTTTGTTTTATATATTTTCTGACTGTTATTTTCTTTAACGTTCATTCTTATTCTTTGAATGGTCAAAGAGTGCTTGTTTACTTTCTATCTTTGTTTTTATGTGGGGAATTGGTCAAGCTCTTCCATTCAGAAAGACAAATTTTTAGTAAAACCAAACAAGCTTGACAGTTATAACTCTATTTTCAAGAAAATTTTGGAGAGGCAAGGGGAGGGGTTGGTGGACATGGGAAGTTTGGTCAAGTACTTCTGGAACTAGAAAAAGGAAAGTGGTACAACTCCAATGCAAACAAGTGTTGTCCGTTATTGCATGAATGCTTCTGCAAGAGTTACATGTCCTCCATGCACAACTTTTATATTCTTTCTGTTTTGTTTTGTTCAGGGATGTTACTGGGGTTGTGCAAGAGGGTGCAAAGGCAAGTTCTGTGAGTTTAACTGAAATTTTATTTTTGGCTTGAACCATGTGTACAATATGCAAAAAAAAAAAAAAGAAGTATATGCATATAATAAGATTGCATTCATTTTGAACTCATTAACTCTAATCCTAAAATCCCTTTGGAAGTGGGAGGGGAGAGGTTATCTTTTTGTCTCTTTCATTGACCTATAGTAAGCCAGAGAAACGAGACACTGATATTCTTGTTTTCATGAAGCATTGGGAGTATTATATACTACGACAATTTGATGTGTCTAACTCTTACGTTCATTCCAATGAGAAGACAACTCATGTATAATATAATGGGCTTTCTCAGCCAAAATTATCTAATCAAATCATATGAAAAGGTAGTTCTTTCCTACCTTATGTTGGAATTAGGTGGAAACAAGAAGATAGGTGCCAAATGAGTACTGTTAATTATTAAAATACTCTTTGAGAATCTCTTTGGTCCTCCTTTCGAACTTGTATCCATCCGTTCAAAAATATTTAGAAAGTACATAATTCAACGGCTATAAACATTGGCTATTTTGATCTTTTGGATATTAGGAGACAAATAGTTTTGAGGAAAAATATAATGTTCTTGCAAAGTATTCTTGTAAAGCACAACATAAAAAACGAATTTCCATTTTCTCCCTTTGGACATATTCAATGTGCATGAACCTTGCTAGAAATAAAATAATGTTTCGTAATTGCCAATCTTTCTTTCTCTTTCATTTATATATATTTTAATAAAACATAGATATATGGGATAGTATTAGCCAAAATGCATTACTGGAACAATTTTTCTGGACCGAGTTAATATTACCCATTTATAGTTGACACTTGACGTTGAAGATTTCCTGTTATTTGGTGATCAAGTGGCTACTTCCACCATCATTTTATTCATTGATTTATACGTTTCCAATAACTTATAAATATCAAAAAGGAAAAGGAAAGAAAAATCTCCCTCTCCCAATCAAATACAATCACCCTTGGGACAGATTCAATGTGCAATATCCTTTTGGAAATGAAATGTTTGGTAATCGTCTATTTGTCTTTCCTTTTCCATCTACCGTTTTAATATACTCATAAATTGTCCTCTTTAATTCTAAATGAATATAGAAAACAAAATATAAAAATAAATTTTCCCATTTATAGCCAAAATTGATGTATTAGTGTCTACTCTCTCCGTTCACTTTTACTTGGCATGTATACTAAAGATATATTTTTATTTTTACTTGTCACTTTACGCATATCAAGAGAAGATAAATTTTTTTTCCTGTTATACCCACAATAGTTATTACTCATTTCAAATTATTTTCTCGAATCCAATAAAATATGCATCAATTAACATGGGTATTATGATAAATTATGCATTTTATTTATTATTTCTTAAAGGACGTGAAAAGTCAAAACGTTGCCAAGTAAAAATGAAAGAAGGAGTATATATCATCTTAAATTCCAGCACATCGAAGCCACGAATAGTTTATTGTTTGGGACGTGTGAAAATTGGTGTTTGTGCATTAGTGCGTATACTGCTCAGAGTTCTTTAATTTGTTGCTTAAGTCTTAGTAAAACTCTTATAATAATGTAACATGAATTTCTTAAATTCTTCCTAGTTGTCTTGGTCAAACCTACCGGGATAAAGAAATAACAGAATGTATAATATTTCTGCAATAATTTAAACCAAGTCCTGGTCAAACAATAGAGAAAAATATATTAAAAGAAGAAAAGAAAAGGATTTATCTAAGGCTGCATGCACATGAGTTCCTATCTCCATAGACCATAAGATATGTGAAAGAGTTGACGGAGTTACAAGTTAGACGTTAAGTTATCTCTCTTTTTAGCATATTAATAAAATATAAGAACGGAAAATGATCAAAAATATTTCTTTACTATTAAAAATTATTTAAAATTATCCTCAATTATAATATTCGACAAAAAATAACCATATCGTCTAACTATTAAACAATTATGCGCTTACTTTATCGGAAGAGCCACATGGAGGGCTTCTAAGCCCTTTTAATCCCCAACCCAAATTAGTTGAATCTGACCCATTACTCAACACCTAAAACCCGTAACCCGTAAATCAGAGACGCTCAACCCAAATATTTCAGTTTTCTTTCATCAAGTAAATTTTTTTTATTGAGAAACTTTCAGAAACCACTATGTTATAGTGGTTATTAGCTAGTTGTAGCTACTATTTATTATATTACTTTCTATAGCTATGTTTTCAGGTATTTTAGAGTGTATCCCATGTATTTAAGCTATTGTATTCATGAATACAATAGCATTTCTAGGCGTGAAACAGGGGATTACAGCTAGACAGATTTTTGTATTCGGCTGTATTCATGGCGTGAAACATGGGATTACAGCTGGACAGATTATTGTATTCGATTGTATTCAACTGTATTCACGGCGTGAAACAGGGGATTACACTGTTTATAAATAGAAAGTGAATCAATTAACATAATCGACTCCTAATATAACTCAACAAACTCAATTATAACACACAAATTTTGTATTTCCAGTTATAAAAAAGATTTTCAACCGAAAAACACCCCAAATACATAGCAATCTTCAGAGAAATTATATAATATATCTGAATACATAAATTATATTAATTAAAAACAAACATGTGAATACATTCATGGAATATAGCGAGACAGTGAATACAATGAAATACATAGAATACAGTGGGATACATTAATAATACAATAAAAATAAAGACAATGAATACAATAAAATACATAGAATACAGCGAGATACATTGAAATACAATGAAAAAAAAGACAATGAATACAATAAAATACAACGAGATACATTGAAATATATTAACAGAAAATTGAAGTTGCTCAGCCTCCAACTCTGTCGTCTTTGTTCAAGAACGACCCTAATGTCGTCTCGTTGAAGCAGCATCAGTATCCAGTCCTCGCTCGCCGTCACCGTTGCTCCAGTTGCCGACAATCCAGCGCCGCCTTTAATTTCAACTGTTGTTGCATCGGAGATCGTACGTGATCGAAGTTTCCATGGAGGTAATGAGCACAAAGCAAAATTACCACTGATAATAGGTGAATTTAACTATAATTAGGCCCTAAAGAACCATCTTCTTGTATAGTTTTGATGATAAAAGTGATAACAAAATGCTCTGATTAGTGCTTTTCATGCTTTGCAGGTGATATATGACAAGAGAAGGCTATGGAGTACTTTTGGGATCAAATATGGAGAAAAAGAGGCCAATCGTAAAAATTTGCCAAATGAACCAAGCGAAGCAGCTCAAGCCAAGCCTGAAGAAGGACTGCCGCGGTTCCACCGCGACCGCGGCAGAACCGCGGTAGAAGATGGTCGCGGATAAATTGAGATTCAGAGAAGGTGTGTGGCCGCGGTTTGACCGCGACCGCGGCAGAACCGCGGTAGAGGCGGAAAAGTTCAGGGACTTAAGTGCAAAACACGGGATTTTTAGCCCACAACCCTATTTTAAATACTAGACTTCGCCCAAAGGAGGCAAGGATTGTATTAGAGAATATTTTAGCAAGGAAAACAATTGTGAGAGATCACCCAAAACATCTTTCTTCTTTTCTTTGATTTTTCTTGCAAGTTTCATGATGAATATTGTTTTATTTTGTTTACCCATAGTTATGAGTAGCTAAATCCTTTGTCTAAGGTTCTGATGGAACCTATTGGGGGATGAACTTCTTATTTATGTGAATACAAATTGCTAGTTCCAATCTCTATTTGTTCAACTATGTGTTTGTTGTAGTTAATTGACAGGATCCTCAATTAGCTGTGCCTATTTAGTGTGCATAACTCGGGAGAGAGTGCATATTTAGGTAATTGTTGAACAACACCACTCCCAAAGTATATGAGGGATCAATAACCGAGGGTTTAAAGGCGGGATTAGGGATAACGAAGCCTTGGGTGTAATGTAAAGTGAATTGTGTTAAACAAAGCAAGCTAGTGTATCTCGGGAGAGTGCAACTAGTAAATTACTGTGATTACTCGGGAGAGATTTACGGTAAGAAGAGCGTTCATGATTGATAGAGATTTGTTGGTAAATTTGTATGAAGCATAAACAGAAGGAATTCCATCAATAGGGGAAATCATTACCTTAGCACTTTCTCATTATTGTTTACAGCTTAGCATCTTTAATTTGTAGCTATTAGTTACTGTTGATCTTAGTTATTAAAAACACCATCAACTGTGATTCTCAACGTTTGGGAAATTGATTCTAAAGAGTTTAGTATAGGTTAATTCTCTGTGGATTCGACTCTGGGCACAATACTCAGGTTATATTTGCAACGTCCGCATTGTCCTTTTTATAAGGCGTAGTTGGGCGTACCACCCATAAAATTCACTCTCCAAAATTTACACTCTCAAAATCAACTCTGCTTTCTAATATTTTGTTAACGTATATATCATTGACAAATTGCTTCCGATTTGCTTATTAGATAAGGATCTGAACTTTCTAGCTAAAATCGTACTAATTTCGTGTTTTCTTGTAGTGTATAGATCTTAAAACACAGTTGAGATTTTTCAAAAAAGGAGAGGATATGAGATCGGGAAGTAGAGAGAGAGGGAGAATAGATATGGGGTAGGGGATAGGAGAAATTTGAGGGGATATGAGAGAGAAAAATAATACAAAGCTTATTTTATGGCTTAAGGGTATGAGGTGACCATAAATAAATATTTGGCTATAAAAAATCAAAAGGCACCTATGGAATATAATTTTTTAAAAGGGTATTTATTTAAAATAAATAAGGTATCAACCTTTGCTACAGGAGGTCAAAATTCCTTTTTTATTTGAATAAACCCAAACATCTTGCCTCTCTACTCCCCGGAGTAGGGATAAGGTCTGCGTACATACCACCCTCTCCAAACTCACTTATGCAATTTCACTGAGTCGTTGTTGTTGAATAAACCAGAACATTTAATTTTCAACATAATAGAATTCTGATTAATCAAGCCTTTACAAACAATTCAGATTAAATAAATAAGTTGATGAAGAGTAATATATGAAATAACAAGAAAAACTATAAGATGAGTAATGAACTTTTATATTAGAAAAAATTTACGTTTTTCTGGCCAATACCAGCTTATCTATTTTTCCCACTAACATATTTCTATCATTAAAACTGACATGTAAATGATTAAATTTAGAAAATTCCAAGCAGATTCATCATATGCTAAAGTTACACGTTACGCTGACTACACAATATCAACGTCAGAGATGGGACATTTTCTTAAGAAAAAAGTTATATTTGAACTTAAACATGCAACAATTATATAAATTTATTGTTATCAATTAATTTTGTGTAAGAATATATATCAATTGAAACCTTTTATGTTGATGTTTATGACGTTTGGTTTAAAGGATTTTGGAACATATATTTTTTTTCCAAATACCGTTCTTCAAACAAATTACACCATCTTGTTTTTACGGGAATTTTGCAAACCTCAAAAACTTTTCTCATTAAACATTAATGATTTTACTTGGAAAATCAATTATTTTATTCTTTTTTCTTTTTCACATAGGCAGGTGGAAAATCAAATCAAATAAAAAAAATAAAGAAAGAAAAATTAGCAGCATAGTAGGACTAGTTCTTTTTTTCGATTTATCCTTTTTGTCTTGTCCCAAATATTACGCTAAAAACTCCGAATAATCCACCTGGACCCACATCACTTCCAACTCTTTTAGTACCTTTCAACCCCACTCGCACAGTCCAACACGGAGCTATCACGCGCCACACTAATGACTAAAGACTTCTTCTTTGCTTCCATTAAACACCATATATACCTCTTCAACCTTCTTATAACGTCACCAAAATCACACCATTTTTCTACTTCTTCGGTTTCCTCATATCCTCCTCAAATTCTCATCTGGGGTTGCTCAATTTGTTGAAATCTAATCACTTTTCTCTTCAAAAAATCAATTCTTGATTCTAAAAAAATGGTGCGTGTGAGTAACAATTTAGTAGGAATTCTAAACATAATCACATTTCTAATTTCAATCCCAATTATTGCTGGGGGGATATGGCTATCAAGACAAGCAAATACAGAATGCGAAAGGTTTCTTGAAAAACCTGTGATCGCACTTGGAATATTTGTCATGTTAGTTTCACTAGCTGGATTAATTGGTTCATGTTGTAGAGTTTCATGGCTTCTTTGGGTTTACCTTTTCGTTATGTTCTTGTTGATTTTGTTGATCTTTTGCTTCACTATTTTTGCATTTGTTGTGACTAATAAAGGGGCTGGTGAAGCACTTTCTGGTAAAGGGTATAAAGAGTATAGGCTTGGTGATTATTCTAATTGGTTACAGAAAAGAGTTAATAATCATTGGGGTAGGATTCAGAGTTGTTTGCAGGATAGTAAGATCTGCAAAACTTTAATTGATGATGGGTCTAGCACAAAAGTTGAAGATTTTTACAAGAAACATCTCTCTGCTCTTCAGGTATATATTTAGTAAACTTTTTTATTGATTACATCGGAGGGAGCCTTAGCGTAGCTGGTAAAGTTGTTTCCATACGACCAGGAGGTTACGTGTTTGAGCCGTGAAAACAGCCTCTTGCATAAATGTAGAGTAAGGCTGCATATGGTCTTGCCCTTTTCCGAACCCCACGCACAGCGGGAGCCTAGTGCACCGGGCTGCCCTAATAAATCGAGAGCTTTTGATACATGTATATATGTGTGTTTATAATCTTGTTATTATCACTTTGACCATGTACAGTGGCTTTGTTCATACTTTGGACATGCCCTTTTAGTAGTTATATATACTCCTCCTAAGTATGAGTTTTTCTGGTTTACTTCTATATAAAGTTGAAAGCCTTTAGGTTTTTGACTTTATTGTATCAAAACAAATTGGGGCTTTTTCTGTAAAGTATGCACCTTTTTCAGTTCCTATTAAGTGGTTGTGGTTCTTGAGTAAAGATGATGAGAAGCCTTTTTATTCCTTTAAGCAAAGCATCATCTTTTGTGGAATTCTTTTTTTTTTTTTTTTTTTATAAACGTGGTGTCCGGGCCGGCTTATGGAATTCTTTTGTGCCTTTAGATTTTGAATACTGCATATATTTCGACACGCAATTTGAGAATTATTTTTCTTTTTAAGTATTTATTTTGCATACCTTCACTTTTTAGCATATCTGCAGTCATGAAAGTTTGATGACAAGCTTGTAATCTGGTTAAGTATCAGTTTTGCTCTAGATTGGCGTTGATTTTTGGAGGTTGGCCGTGTAAAGTGGCTTTGTTCTTGTTCCTTCATTCTTCCAATTCTTCATTGATTAATTGACAATGAAAGACCTATGACTTTTAGGATATACTATTTAGTAATGATACTCTGTATGAGCTTTTCTGGTTTATTTTATGTATATTAGAAAGCCTTTAGATTTTGATTCTTCTATAAAAACAAGTTGAGGCTTTATCTGTAAAGTTTGATGACTTGACTGGATTTTTTTGTTTTGGTGAGTTGACATATGCAATTTTCTGTTGGATTTTTGGAGCAGTTGAAAGTTTACATAACTTGGTTTTCTGAAATGCACTTCTGAGTTTGATTCACTAAGATATTAGGCAACCCTTCTGCTGCTAAGGTTGTGTCTCTATAGAACTAAAAAAATAAAGAAAAGATTTTGTATTCTAATAAATTATTCAGTCTCGAGGATGTCTTTACAGTAATACTCCCTCCAGTCCAAAATAAGTGATTTTTTGGCATTTTTCTTGTGGTCCAAAATAAGTGATTTTTCCAGATTTCAAGAATGAATTAATTATTTTTTTCCTACATTGTCCTTGGAGTAAATAGTGTTGGAATATGTGTTAGGAGTGTTTATGTGAGATAGTAAAGGTTAATATGGTCAATTCCATTGCTAATTAATGTTAAAAGGTGGATTTGTTAATCTGTGTGAAAACATCCAAAAAATTACTTATTTTGGACCGGAGGAAGTAAATCTTACAGTCCGTTGGCTTACTGATAAAAAGTAGCAATAAGCATATAGTGCTGAAAAGTTAAACTTTATCTTTATTTTTGTTCTATGGTTTTCCCCTTTTTGTAGCCATCAAACAGATGTGCATTTCCTCCTATTTGATATGCGATTGAATCTAATGTCACCAGAAGTTCGTGTTATTGCTCCATCGTCCCTTCTCCCCATGACCCCCTCACCCGTCTTGTTAAATTGGGGATGCCCCATTTTGTTTATTTTTCACCAATCTTATTGTAATATATGGTTCCTGACATGTTTAACTCTTGCAGTCTGGTTGCTGCAAGCCATCAAACGACTGCAACTTTGCCTATGTGAGCCCGACCAACTGGACCAGGACTGCAAGTTCATCCTCAACCAATCCAGACTGTGGCCTGTGGAACAACGATCCAAATGTCTTGTGTTACGGCTGCCAATCCTGCAAAGCCGGGCTGTTAGACAATATCAAGAGTGACTGGAAGAGGATAGCTGTACTCAACATCATATTCCTCGTCTTCCTCATCGTCGTCTACTCTGTTGGATGTTGTGCCTTCAGAAACACCAGGCGCGACAATTCTTATAAACGTTACCCTTGATAGTGTTACTTCAATCTTATAGTGCTTTCACGATACCCCTTTGGTCATTTTTGTCGCGTATTATATGGAGTAGAACATTTAGTATGTTCATGTACAGAGTATTTGTTGGACTAGTTTATTACTTTGGGTATATGTGAATTCATACTAATACACGAGTTTGTTGTTTAGAATATGACAATTGGTTGGAGATAACGAGTGCTTTGTTCCTTGATTAAATCATGAATTCGTCGAGTCTTGCATCTTTTTCTAACAAACAGTTATTTTATTTGGTATGGTGGAGATTTGGTACTCAGCTATTTACTTGTACATATATCAAGACTTGATTATATATACCCTTGTTTGCACATATAAGTGAAGTTGAAAATGACAAATTGAAGTAGATTACGCTTGAAGTTAGCTTTATCTGCGGAAAAAGTACATTGCACTTACATAAATGTCAATACAAACAATGAAGCTTTTATTGGTATAGAGATGAGTTCTCGATACAACAAAATATTTATTTATCATCTTATTGTTGTCATAGCTTGGAGATTTCCTGGACAAAAGGGGTTCTTCAAAATGACTTGCTGTTTATTATAGTACATACAATAATACATACAATAACACTATCCTAGTTCTCATATATTATAGTACATACAAGTTGCATCAGTTTAATTAATCGGAAAAGGGCCAAAACTATCCCTAGACTATTCGCTTAAGTTTTAAAATACCCTCCGTCCACCTATTTTATAAAAATTGCCCTCACCGTTAAAATCTGGTCCATTCATGCCCCTAACGTCAACTTTTCGGCCCACTCATACCCTAAAAACTAACAGCCCTATTTTGATTAAGAAAAAAATTTATTATTATTATGTGTTAATTTCCTATTGGCTTAAATTAAAACCTCACCCCATATCCACTTATTAGCCTACTCCGTCTTAGATTTTCACCCTTCAACACCCACGGATCTCCCTCTCCATCTCAGATTTTTCGGCCTTAATTTAATTTTTAAATTAACATTTTTTATTAAATCAATTTTCTGAGTGAAATCAGGTACTCTTTGAAATTAATGCTTCATTGTAAGATTTTATGGTTTAATAAGTTATTTTTCTGCCAATAGCAATGATCATTGAGCATTTGCAATATTTTATGTTGTATATTTCCTGACAACTCTGCATCCAATTTTGATTATGTCAATGATTCGCCAATTTTAAAAAAGAGACGGTTAAATCAAGAGAAATATTTGATATCATATGCCTGAGAATATGAGAGAATACGACTTATTGGTGAATGTGACTATAATAAACACTTGATTGAGCTTATTGTATGAAGCAGTAAAGTGTAGTAAGAAAAATTGATGATGAATGATATTTTTGTGATGGAAAAAAATAGGAGTATTGATGTGTATATTTAATATACAAAGAAATAGGAAGAGGAAGGTGATTAACTTTACGAGAGAGTTTTGTTTGCTTAGGGAAAAAAATGGGTGTATGGGAGTTCTAGTTAGTGGAATAATTTTTAAAAGAAAGAGTAGAAAGAAACGGAGGAAAAGGGTCTTAGAATGTGGGTGAGTTTATTTTAGTTTAGGTGAGTCTTAAGTTAGGCCAATGGGACGATAACACATGGAAATTAATTAATTTTTTTTTGGCCTAACAGGGTCTTTGAAAGTTGTATGACGTAAAGTATTGGTGACAAAAAATTTTGGTTGTCTGAAAATAAAACTTTAATAACATTTGTAGTGATTATTCAAATAGAGTGCAAGGTCAAAAAAAGGATGAGAAGAACAAGAAAAATATGAACGCACACACGCTAGAGGGGGGAGGGTGGAGGGGGTGGGGGTGGGGGGGAGAGATCTTTTGAGATGGGGGGTATTATTGTACCAACTCCAATAGTCTAGGGGCGGTTTTGACCTTTTTTTCGTTATGACACGTGAAAATTAATTAAATTTTTTTTATCTAACATGGTCGTTAGTTGTAAGGGCATTCTTGAGCCGAAAAGATAACGGTGAGGGCAATTTTTTCAAAGTAGGTGGACGGAGGGCATTATTGTACCAACTCCAATAGTCTAGGGACAGTTTTGACCCTTTTATTTTAACTCTAAAAGATTGAAGAATAGAGAAATTCAAGGGGATTATATATATACCTTCCACTGTACAATTGTTCATGCAGCAATAGAGAGGCGCAAACAGTTGTAATGACTGCATAAAGGGTTGAATATAGCACAAAATTTTTACGTAATGACTTTCAGTGGCGACGCCAATAATATTCGATATATGTCGCTTTTTAGCCCCCAGATAGGAGAAAGGGAACAGCAATAGCTACTCGTGGATCTGGAAACTGAAGGCCCCCAATAAGATCAAAACATTCATATGGCTCCTTTACCATAAAAGGCTACCCACAAGGGCATATCTCTACAATATTGGGGCTCATTGTAACCCAATCTGTTGTTTCTGCAATGATGCTCTTGAGACCTCTGCCCACATCGTCTTTGACCGCCCTAATGCTAAATCATTCTGGCAACAATTAACATCAAAGAGCACCACTACAGCACAAACCCAACCCCCACATTCACTAGCAAGGCTTGGGCTACCACATGGTCAACTGTTACAACCCATATTCGCGCTTGTTAGATCATGCCGTAAGTTAGTCGACGTAAATCAGAGAAGAGATTATCTTTGAGATGACAAAAAGTTAATCCTATTGGTCTTAAACGATACAAGGGTGTATAAGAGTGGCTAACAAGTATTAGAAGTTAAAAGAATCAAGGATGTTGTAACCCGTATTTTCGGGTAAAAATAGAGGTACTTAATATTCTCAAGAGGTCGTGTTTTAAGGTATTTGAATCATATAATATCCGTATCATAAGTCTTGAAGTCAAACGAATTATGAAACAAAAGGCAACGAAAGTTGTCGCAACTTACGTTCATAATTTTATTTAAACTTTAGGTCAAATGTTACTAAGCTTTTCTCCCAATTTACGGGGTGACCTATCCACCCACATAGGCAGTTGAGATATATTGATATATATGAGACGACTTAACCCCATTTCAACTCATTATTTTTCACTCTCTTTAGACTCTAGACACCTAAAAACCTCTCTCTCAAAGTTCTCTCATGATCCAAGACCCAAACAAAGGGCAAACAACACAAATCAAGTGTCCGAAATCCTGTCGCATTAGTAAGTTTCTTGTTCTTGTTCTTGTTGCTGATTTTTGTGTGGTTCCAGCTCGTGTGGGAGGTTATTTTAAGTGGTTTAAGTTCTGTAAAATACTCTCTCAAGCTTTTAATATCAACCCTAGGTTATTTCAAGTCTTCTAAACCGATTCTAGTGCCGAAAAACCTGAATTGATTACTAGTTTCGCTTCCTTGTTCTTGTGGCAATATTGGAAGGATATTTCGTGGTGAATTAAGGTCAAATTTGAGTTGTTCTACCTGTTTAAAGGTAAGGAACCTCTTACTCTACATGAATTTAAGATTATCCAAGTTGCGGCTAAGTCGTTGAAGCTAGAACTTGTGAGTTATCTATCAGAAAGGCTTGTTAGTAATGTTGTTGG
Source organism: Nicotiana attenuata (assembly GCF_001879085.1). Taxonomy (NCBI): domain Eukaryota; kingdom Viridiplantae; phylum Streptophyta; class Magnoliopsida; order Solanales; family Solanaceae; genus Nicotiana; species Nicotiana attenuata. The sequence continues at coordinate 327,564 of NW_017671115.1, forward strand.
CTGGTGGACTATTTTGGGAGGCTTAAAATGATTATTATTGATGTTGTTTGGGCTGTTTCATAATTGTTTTAACTTGTGGAAAGTCTTATAAATATGGGAGGTGATGTCTGTTTCATCGTAAAATAAGGTGCGGTGGATATGTAATACTTACGACGCTTAAACGATAACGTTAGTGTGATTTCTCTTGTGTAGACTAAGGAGTCATGACATTTGCATAGCTTGAGGTTGGGCAGTATATACAAGGTATGTGAGGCTATCCCTTTCCTTCTTTTGCACGACTCTGATTGTACATAATGTAATGAACGAGCTTCCAAAGATACTTCACTCTTAGAAGCTAGCAATACTTACATTGTTTCCATTCTTATGGAACGATTGTCCTAATAGCGTGTAAGGAGGTTACCGACCTTACGTTACTCCTAAAGGTTTAAAATATGATTCCAATGAGTCTAATACGCATTATATATATGTACCTATTTTACTCTACCAAGCCGCGCTATAGTCGTTTGGGTACGGCACCTATTGTGCAACCACTGATCAGTTGGATTTTACCGAGCTCCACGTGGTCGGGTACGATTCAACCGAGCCTTATGATGGCCGGGTACGTTTTACCGAGCCTATTACGGCTGGTATGATAATATGAAGATGATGCCCACAGAGGCTGATGTTCTGAAAAGTGTATATATATATATATATATATCATGCATTTCATGTCAGTCGCCCTCAGAGGCACTCAGATGTTAGAGGTTGTATATTCTCTATCCCTGCTTACATTACTGTTCTTATTTATGCCTTCCTGCCTTACATACTCGGTACTTTATTCGTAGTGACGTCCTTTTTATTTGTGGACGCTGCATGTCGTGCTGCAGGTCCTGACAGACAGGTAGACGCAGCTTCACCATAATAGGCTGTCTAGTTCAGCGGTTATTGGCAAGATGCCGCCAGACTTGCCGTGGTCTTGGTATGCATTTTTGTTATAGACATTATGGGTATGTCGGGGCCCTGTTCCAGCAATATTGCAGCACTTAAGTTCCTTTAGAGGCTCATAGATAGGTGTCGACCTATCTATAGTTTAGATTGCCTTGTCGGCTGATTTTTGTTGTATAGTCTCTCATGGAAGCTTGTCAACTCGTACCTTATATATAGCTTTATGACAGCCTTGTCAGCCCATGTTATGTAGGTTCATGCCGTTATCTATCATTGTTGGTTGTACAAGATTCATGTCTACCATTTATGTTGGTCTCGTCGGCCCTTATAGATAATAGGAAAGGTTTGATAAAATGTATGTTGGTGCTTGGTAGGTATGGCCCGGGTGCCAGTCATGGCCTTCCAGTTTGGGTCGTGACAAACTTGGTATCAGAGCAAGTCTATCATAGGGGTTGTCTATGAGCCGTGTCTAGTAAAGTCTTGATTATGGATGTGTAGCGCGCCGCATTTATAATCGGGAGGCTACATGACATCTAGGGTTGTTACCTTCTTCCTGAATCTAGATCGTGCGTAGAGTTGAATCGTAAGTGTTCATCTCTAATATTCACCTTGTGTTCTTTCAGCGATGCCTTCGACTATGAAGCAAGCGATTAGTAGATGACTTGATACATTTGCGGGAGAGGGTACCAGTCAGGTGCCTCCAGCTAGAGTAGACCAAAGTGAGGCTCGGAGTGAGATGCCGTCTCATACCTCATCTACTCCGTCTCTTCCAGAGGATATTAGGAGGGAACCAACACATCCAGTTCCTCCGTCTAAAACTACAGACCACGATATGCCCAGTGCGGTGCAGTTGTTAACTAGATTAGTAGCTGCTCAGGCTCAAAGGTAGAATACCGGTGCCACTGATAAACCAGTTAGTGCGAGAGTTTGTGATTTTATTAATCTTGACCCTCTAGTGTTTACCGGATCAGACCCCAAGGAGGACCCGCAGATTTTTATTGATCAGGTTTATCATACACTGCGGGTTATGCACGCTAGTGATACTGAGGTAGTAGAGTTGGCTTCTTATCGATTACGAGATTTAGCAGTTTTCTGGTATGATAGTTGGGAGAGATCCAGGGGTCCGAACGCTCCTCCAGCATTGTGGAAGGAATTTTCTGAGGCCTTTCTTTGTCACTACTTGCCAGTTGAGATACGACGAGCTAGAGCTGATAAGTTCTTGAACCTTCGCAAGGTAATACGAGTGTGCGAAAGTATAGTATGCAGTTTGATTCTTTAGCAAGGTATGCTCCTCATATGGTGGCCGAGATGAGCAGTAGGGTGCGCCTGTTCGTGAATGGATTGGGACTACATCTGACAAATGAGTGCACGACAGCCTCCTTGGTTGAGGGCATGGATATTTCCCATATTCAGGCTTATGCCCAGAAACTATAGGACCGTAAAAGCCAGCAAAAGGGCAGTTAAGGAGCAGGATAAGGGCCAGCATAAGCGGAGAGATTCGCATGGTATTCTGGTAACTTCAGAGGTAGTATCAGGACCCAGTCTTTGAGAAGTTTGGCGCCACCTGTAGCTAGTGCTCCTCCACAATTTTAGAGGCCTCAGTATGGTCGATTAACCTATTTTGGTCCAGGTCAGAGTTCGCGGGCATCAAGCTGCAATATCATAGGGATACTAGTCAGACGAGACCCCCAACACCCATTGTGATTAGTGCAGCAAGGCCTACTTCGGACCGTGCCGTCGAGGTTCCAATGCGTGCTATTCTTGCGGACAACCTGGCCATATGATGTGGGATTGTCCTAACAGAGGAGGTGGTGGTATGGCTCAGCCGACTGATCTGTGTCTGGTTCTTCCTCATCAGTTCGACCTCCAGCACGGGGTTTTCAGTAATCGACAGGTCGTGGTAGAGGTAGAGGTGCAGTGCCAAGTTAGAATGGTACTCAAAATCAAACCTATGCTCTAGTGGGTCAACAAGATCTCAAGTCATCTCCGGAAGTTGTTACATGTATATTGTCTGTGTTTTCTTATGATGTATAAGCGCTGATTGATCCGGGATCTACATTATCATATGTTGCACCCTTTGTGACTAATAAGTTTGGCGTTGAACCTGAATTGATAAGTAATCACTTGCTCCTATCCACTCCGATAGGAGATCCTCTGATTGTTAAAAGGGTATATAGAGGTTGCACAGTGATGATTTGTAGTCGTCAAACCTCGGCGAATTTATTTGAGTTAGAAATGGTTGATTTCGATGTGATAATAGGAATGGACTGGTTGGCCTCATGCTATGCAAATATTGATAGTCGTACGAAGATGGTTAGGTTTCAGTTTCATGGTGAACCCGTCCCTGAATGGAAGGGTATTTCCTATCTTAAGGAAAGGAAGATGATATTAAAAGGTTATATTTATCATATCGTCCGCGTTAGGGATGGGGAGGCGAAGCTGCCTACTCTACAATCAATCCTTGTGGTCAATGAATTTCCAAATATTTTCCCAGATGAACTCCCAGTCCTTCCTCCTGAAAGGGAGATCGAGTTTAACATTGATGTGTTGCCTTACACTCAGCTGATCTCTATCCCTCCATACAGGATGGCTCGGAAGAGTTACAAGACTTGAAGGCGCAGTTGAAGGACTTGCTGGATAAGGGCTTCATTAGGCCTAGAACTTTACCTTGGGGTGCGCCAGTCTTGTTCGTGCGGAAGAAAGACGGGTTGTTAAGGATGTGTATCGATTATCGACAGTTAAATATAAAGAACAAGTATCCATTTCCAAGGACTGACGACCTGTTTGACCAACTTCAGGGTGCCAAGTATTTCCTCAAGATTGACTTACGTTCAGGGTATTATCAGGTGAGGTTTAAGGAGAGGGATATTCCGAATACGACCTTCCGAACCAGATATGGGCACTTTGAGTTCTTGGTGATGTTGTTCGGGCTAATCCCAGCAGCTTTTATGGATCTCATGAATAGTGTATTCAGGCCTTATCTTGATGTGTTCGTGATCGTATTCATTAATGACATTCTAGTCTATTCTCATTCAGAGGCGGAACATGCGGGTCACTTGCGGATAGTATTACAGACCCTTCAGGATCGTAAGTTATAGTCTTAGCTCTCCAAATGTGAAATCTGGCTGAACTCAGTAGCATTCCTTGGCCATGTGATATCTGACGAGGGTATTAGTGTCGACACTCATAGGATCGATGCAGTGAAGAATTGGTCGAGACCTACAACATCGTCAAAACTCTGCAGCTTCCTGGGGCTAGCAAGATATTATAGGCGGTTTGTAGAAGGGTTTTCCTCTATATCAGCACCATTGACTAATTTAACACAGAAAGCTACCAAGTTCCTTTGGTCTGACGCTTGTGATCGTAGTTTTCAGGAGCTAAAGAATTGATTAACATCCGCATCAGTGCTCACTCTCCCAGAAGGAACGGAAGGTTATGTGGTATATTGTGATGCCTCAGGTAGAGGTTTAGGGTGCGTATTGATGCAACCTAGGAAGGTGATTGCTTATGCATCGACACAATTGAAAAAACATGAAAAGAATTACCTGATTTATAATTCGGAATTGACTGCAGTAATATATGCTTTGATGATATGGCGGAACTACTTATATGGCGTCCATGTTGAGAACTACACAGATCACAAGAGTTTACAATACATTTTAAAGCAGAAGGAGTTGAACTTGAGGCAGTGTAGGTGGCTTGAAGTACTGAAAGACTATGATGTCGAGATATTGTACCATCCATGTAAAGCCAATGTTGTGGCAGATGATGTCGCCCAAACTCACACCACAAATATAGGTTGTGAGGTGGTCGAAGCAATAATAAAAACCCAACGCAAGTCGGGGTCGAATCCACAGGGAGTTAGATTTTTGATTAGGTATACACCTAGTGTGACTATATGATGTGCCCAAGATTGCACTTCCACATATTTGGTTGTTTCTTTCAACCTCTAATAACTATGCTAGTGTTTGCAATTGAAAAGCTAAGTGAACGATATTTTTGGTATTGTTATTTCTCAAGTTGATAAAAGATCTAGGGTTGTGACTTGCACCTAGGTGGTTACCTAATGGGTTGTAAACTTTAGGGCAAGTTTGATTGGTCGGGGTTATAATATAGCAGTCACACGCAATTACCCACTCAATACCTCTCGGTAGTTAGAGTGATTTTGCCCAATTTGGCTTTCTCAAGTCCAAATGGGTATTGCACAATAAATGCTCAAGTCGGGTCTTACTATCTCTATATTCAACCCTTTAATTGGGGCTATCAATTTCTTGAGTTCACCCCAGTTCCTTGTTAGCCAAGTTTTCCTAGACTTAGTCTCTCTTTCTCAAGTAGAGACTAAGTGAATTAGGCATGAATCAATGTTTGCAACCATTAATTCATGAATTCAAGCAAGAACTAGGCTAAATATCACTAACCCAATCACAAACAAGCCCTAAATCAAATACACATTAAGTGCCCACACTAGGGTTGGGTCACATTCCTAGCTAAAAATTTAGCTACTCATAAAAAATGAATAAACTAAGATAAAATTCATAATAGATGATTAAGGGAAGAAAATCTAATGTTTAAAAGCTAATCTAGTACAATGTTACCCAATACAGTAAAGAAAAACGGCTCAGGTGCTCCCTACTTACAAAACTTAAAGAAACTTCACCTAAAAATGACAAAAAGTTCTATTTATACTAAGCTATAAATATCTGATAAAATTACCTCTGCAGAGATTGTGCAGCCACACAATTATGTGTGCGGTCCGCACATTGAGACTTGTCTTGACAGGTTCCAGTTCTGCAGCCGCACAATTCTGGGTTGCGGCCGCACTCCTTCAACTTTTGCAGACCGCACATTTATGAGTGCGGCCGCACAATTATAGTGCGGTCCGCACTTCTTTACCTTGGGCTTTGGCAATGTGGGACTTCTGCGGACCGCACATTTCTAAGTACGGCCACAAACTTGATTATGCGGCCGCACAAAAATGGTGCGGTCCGCATTTCTTCTTGACCTTAAAATCTCATCTCTCTGAACTTTATCTTCTGCGGCCGCACCTGAATCGTGGGGTCCACACTTTGCAGAGCATTTCTTGTCAGAGGCTTTGTCACGACCCTGATTTCCCACCCTCGGGAGTCGTGATGGTGCCTACTAGTAAAAGCTAGGCAAGCCAACTAACTGAACTATTTAACCTGTTTTCCATTTTCATTTTTATTTAATGACTTAGCATTAGCAATTCATAGCAACATAATTTAACATGCGGAAGAAATAAATTTCAAGTTTAACAGTACTACTAATACCATCCCATAACAAAACCATCCAAGATTTGGTGTCACAACTTCACAGACTGTCTAAGAGTACTACAAATAAGGGTCTGAAAGAAATAACAAAATACTGTCTCTAGAACTACATAAGAGAAGCTGGAAAATAGATGGAGGGAGACGCCAAGGCATGCGGACGCCTGCAGGACTACCTCGGATCGCCTGGTAAGTAGGAAGCTGAAACCTCACTGCGGTTCGAAATCTGCAGCACTGGGATCTTCACAAAATAGTGCAGAGTGTAGTATCAGCACAACCGATCCCATGTGCTGGTAAGTGCCTAGGCTAACCTCGGCGAAGTAGTGACGAGGCTAGGACCAGACTACCAAATAAACCTGGGCAGTTATCTAATATACAGCGGAAAATAAAACAGAAATAAGCAAGTAAAGATGGGAGGGGGTACATGCTGCGGGGTATATCAGTATCAACAGTAAATCAAGAATAAAGGCATAAGGACAACTTAGAATTCACAGCGAAACAATAAGGAACTTGTATCCAATCCATAAACACTTTGTATCAACAATTGTTGCGGCGTGCAACCCGATCCCAACATATAATAACACTGTTGCGGCGTGCAACCCGATCCATATCATTTATCACTGTTGGAGCGTGCAACCCGATCCGATTATATTATTGTTGCAACGTGCAACCCGATCCAATCATATCATCGTTGCGGCGTGCAACCCGATCCAAATATATCATTGTTGCGGCGTGCAACCCGATCCAAATATGTCATTGTTGCGGCGTGCAACCCGATCCAAATATACAATCAACATCAACCATAACAAGAGTCCCGGCTAGGGATCAATAAGAACTACACTATCCCGGCAAGGGAGTCAACAATAAGAATGAACACATCCCGGCAAGGGAAAATCAGCTATAACCAAACTTGTTCCAACATCTCTACCACAACTAACACAAATGCTCAACCATGAGTAATCTCTACGAGAATAATTATAAATCTTGCTCAACACAGAGAGTCAACAACTTAGGCATTCATAGTAGTTCTAATAACACAATAAATTTCAATTTAAGACTCACGGTCATGCTCGACACCGACGTATAGATACTCGTCACCACACCTATACGTCGTACTCAACACATAACATGTAGCATACAAGATCAAACTCCTATTCCCTCAAGCTAAGGTTAGACCAAACACTTACCTCGATGCCACGAACTCAGTTCAAGCCTCAACTATCGCTTTAACTCGTGATTCCATCACCAATTCGCTCGTATCTAGTCACAAGTTACTTAATTACATCAATGAATGCTAAATAAACAATTTCTAATGCATGGAAATAAATTTTCTAAAGCCTTTCCCTAAAAGTCAAAAATCAGTCTCGGGCCCACATGGTCAAAACCCGAGGTTCGAACCAAAACCCGACTACCCATTCACCTATGAACTCAAATATATAATTTGCTTTGAAATTGGACCTCAAATCGAGGTCTAAATCCTCTTTTTTTGAAAAACCTAGGTTCTAGCCAAAACACCCAATTTCCCCCATGAAAATTATTGATTTTGAGTTGAAATCATGTTAAAAGATGTTAATGATTGAAGGAAACTAGTAAAAATTGACTTACAATCGATTTGGAAGAAGAGTTGTTCTTGGAAAATCGCCCTAGGGAGTTTTGTTTTGAAAAGATGTGAAAAATGGTTGTTTTTCTGCTAAGTATAAAAAGTTGCAGGCTGCAGTTATGGGAATTGCGAAGGGAGGTTGGGAAATGCGAACTGGGAATTGCGAAGGGAGGTTGGCAAATGCGAAGCCTGCAGGCCTGCAATTCCTTAAGTCCAAAATTTCACCCCGTGGCCTATCCAAAACTCACCCGAGCCCTCGGGGCTCCAAACCAAACATGCACACCACCCTAAAAACAATATACGGACTCGCTCGTGCTTTCAAATCACTAAAATAACATCAACAACTATGAATTTGGCATCAAAATCATGAAACTCTCTCAAGACTTCAAATTTCCAATTTTCTCAATAACTATCCGATTCACGTCGTTTCAAGTCCGTTTCTTACAAAATTTTACCGACAACACATATAAATCATATTGAACCTGTACCGAGCTCCGGAACTATAATACGGGCCCGATACCACAAGTTTCACATAACATTTCACTTTCAAAAACCTTTATATTTTTCAGAAAACAATTTCTTTCAAAAATTCATTTCTCGGGCTTGGGACATCGGAATTCGATTCCGGGCATACGCCCAAGTCCCATATTTTCCTATGGACCCTCCGGGACCGTCAAAATACGGGTCCGGGTCCATTTACCCAAAATGTTGACCGAAGTCAACTTAATTCATTTTAAAGCCAAATTTTATCATTTTTCACAGATTTTCACATATAGACTTCCGGCTACACGCCCAGACTACGCACGCAAATCAAGGTGATGCTGAAAGAGGTTTTTAAGGCCTCGAAACACAGAATTTAATTTAAAAACAAGTGATGACCTTTTGGGTCATCACACCTAATCTCGAAGAAGTAGAGACGAGGGGTCGACTTCGACACTTACTAGTGTTCCAATAATGATAAATCAATAATGTAACAAATTGAGGATTTATATAAACATGATTATAATTCAATAAAGTGAAGCAAGTAAGCAATTCTTTCTTTTATAGGAAATTCCCAAATCCCTTTTCATCATTTATACATTTATTCTCAAACCGGGAAGAAACAATA
>NW_017671115.1:336605-349166 GCF_001879085.1 Nicotiana attenuata
GTCTAATTAATTTATCTGGTTTATTGATTGACAGGGTTAGTATTGCTCGTAGCCTTCTCCCGAAGTACAACTCGCCTATTCAAGCTAACCTAACGCCTATATTCCTATGGAATTAGGATTAACAAGAACGCATTTATAATTCCCGTATAATAACCAAGCAAGGCGATTAGGTATATTCCTATCCTAACCGCAAATCCGCTCCCCCTAAGAGTTAAGATCTTGCTCTACTCAATCTTATATGCAATCTAGAATTCCCTCTCCCGAGTTCAATCCTAGATTCGTAGATAGTATTCAATTGGTGATCAAGCAATCAAATAATTAAGCGCAAGATTGAATAAATAAACCAATATGATAAAATAATAAGAACAATTCAAGCTTCAAACTACAACGTTCATGTAGCACCCAAAACTCTAGAACTAATAAACTATGAAATTAAAGGAAGAGAAGAGAAGAAAAACTAGTTGAAAGCCTCCTCCAAGCGTGGTGTGTGTTCCCCCACGTGAATTCTCCTCCAAAGTATGTTAGATATCACCAAAGTGGCGTCCTCCTCCTCAAAATACCATTTTTCCATGTATATATACCAAGTAGGGTTGGGCCCAAACAATTACACCTTCTCCAATGTGAAAAAGGACATTTTTCCCGGGTTTGACTAGCGCGGTCGCGCATCTGGGCGCGCTAATGGCCGCGCTAGTTGGACAACTTTCTGTCCTGGGTGCGCTAAAACTAGCGCGATCGCGCATCTGGGCGCGCACTTTTCACCCTGTTCCATTTGGAATTTGGAAAAACGTAAAACATGAAAGTTGTAGCCCTTTGAGTTAGCTTTACAACCATATATTGTGGAGACCAAATTGAGTTCTGAGCAAAACGTTATATCCATTTTACTAGACTGTGCGCAATATGCCTGCTCGATTCTTCGTTCGCTCTAACTAGCATCCGTTGACCCCCAAACGCGATCCCGGCTCGTGTCCTTGGGCTTTTACTCGGACTTCAAAGCTCCAAATCACTTGAATTCATTCCATAGCATCTACATAGCTCGGAATCACTCCTACAAGGCATAAAACACAGTTAGTGCAAAACACTAGCGATTAAAGCGCAAACTCAACCAAAGTGCAGTAAATTTGAGTATAATAATCGGCTAAAATAAGTAATTATAGCCTATCATCAACACCCCACACTTAAACGTTGCTCGTCCTCGAGCAATGGGACTATCTAATAAACCCCTCAACTACGTACAAGTATCAATTATAGAGGAGTACTTTATCTTTTACCCACACACTATACCCTAGACTATGATCAATACCGGCACACAAGCATGAACACACAAAAATTCACATTATTCCCGTCTAAGCATTCCCAAGTATAATATTTCACTTCAATCAATTCCAACAACCTATTTGTCACCACCCAACCTCAAAAGCCGACTTGTAACCACTAAGCACCCTCAATTCATGCACTTACCTAACAAGAAAGTTTACAACATTCATGAGATCATGTGCCCTCACCAACAAACACAAGAGTGACTATAGATAGTCCATACATTCAAATATACTTTTGAATATAGATTAAGAACATCGCACAATTGAACCAAATTCACTCACTCTCACAAAGAGTTCATATGCATCCCGTGGTCGTACCATAAGCTTACCCGTAGTGTATATCTCTACTAATTTAAGCTAGCCAAATCTAGGATCAATTAGGACTTTTAAGGTTGTAATGTAGGCTAAGGGACGGGTAGGATATATTTTGGAATAATGGCTAACCCTCCTAAGCACTTTAATACACTACATTTACAATTCAAGCTCATATTCTTCTCAACCGATTCACTCTCCACATCCAACATATCCCTCTTTTCAGTTACGCACTTCTCTATTTTTCACTAGCACAAATCAATACGAATTGGAGGTGTTTTATGTTTCTACATACTTTCACTATCCTTTTTTTTCTTTAAATTTTTCTTTCTCTTTTTTTTTCTTTTTCACACACTCCATACAATAAGGTTCATCGGCTAGTGACCTTTAATTTCAACTTTAGTGCACCAACGGGCCCTTCCATGGTTCCACTCGAAAGTTACTCCCCAATCTCTAACCTTACTTCTTTTAGCGACTAAGTGCCTTAGGAGGTACAGGTTCAATCAATATCAAATTAAGAACAAAATAGGGGTATGTCTTGTAACGTGGGTGCCAAAAGAAAGGTCTATAGGCTCAAAGGGGCTAGCAACGGAAAATTTTATTTTTATGTGACAAACACATCCATGATCAAGCAAGAAAATGCCTACGTCATCTCCTAGATTAGCACACTTACAATTTCGCTTTAATTAACACAGGAGGCAAGTTCTAGACTACACAGGATAGCATAGAAAATCACAATCCCTCACACACACGTTGCACATGACTCAATCAAGACGGTTCTATTCAACTCTCAAGTCAAGTAAGCACACATAATTAAGAAATTTAAGCAATATTGCACTATGTGGCATACAAGTCAAACAACTGAGAAAAGGCGTCACAAAATAGGTTATTTACTTTACTTAGGCTTCACAATTCAAACCAAATATACGAGAAAACAGAATGTATGTCATAGCCTAATGTGCCAGCATCAACCATGTCAATGAGTATCTCAGAGCGACTCAGTTTCTTCCTAAACTACTCCTAAAAAAAAATNTAAAGTACCCGGTTCGAGCTACACCCTTGGAAAAGAACCGGCGCNTTTCTGGGTCAACCTGGTCATCGGGGCTAGCAATAGACTGAAAACCCTTCACGAATTGACGATATAGCCTGCCAAGCCCAGAAACTCCGGATCTCTGTGGCTGATGTGGGTCGAGGCTAGTTCTTGACTGCCTCTATCTTCTTTGGATCTACCTGAATACCCTCTGCTGAAACTACATGCCCCAAGAAAGCAAATGAACTCAACCAGAACTCACACTTTGAAAACTTTGCATATAGCTGACTATCTCTCAGAGTTTGAAGAACCACTCTCAAATGCTGCCCATGCTCCTCCTGACTGCGGGAATAAATCAAGATATCATCAATGAAGACTATCACGAACGAATCCAAGTAAGGCCTGAACACTCGGTTCATCAAATCCATAAAAGCTGCCGGGGCATTCGTCAACCCGAATAACATCACCAAGAATTCGTAATGCCCGTACCGAGTGCGGAAAGCTGTCTTAGGGACATCGGATGCCCTAATCTTCAACTGATGGTAGCCTGATCTCAAGTCGATCTTAGAAAACACTTGGGCACCCTGGAGCTGGTCGAACAAATCCTCAATCCTCAGCAATGGGTACTTATTCTTGATTGTGACCTTGTTCAATTGCTGGTAATCTATACACATTCTCATCTATACTTCCTTCTTCTTGACAAACAACACCGGCGCACCCCACGGCGATACACTGGGTCTAATGAAGCCCTTATCAAGCAAGTCTTGCAACAGCTCCTTTAACTCTTTCAACTCAGGCGGGGCCATGCGATATGGTGGAATAGAACAGGGCTGAGTGCCCGGAGCCAGGTCAATGCAAAAATCAATATCCCTGTCGGGTGGCATACCCGACAGGTCCGAAGGAAATACCTCAGGAAACTCACGAACTACAGGCACATAATCAATGGAAGGAACCTCGGCACTGGAATCACGAACGTATGCCAAATAGGCCAAACACCCCTTCTCGACCATTCGGCGAGCCTTCATATATGAGATAACACTACGGGTAGAATGACCAGGAGTCCCTCTCCACTCTAAACAAGGGAAACCCGGTAGGGCTAAGGTCACAGTCTTGGAATGACAATCCAAGATGGCGTGGTAAGGTGACAACCAGTCCATCCCCAGTATGACATCAAAATCGACCATGTCCAGCAGTAATAAGTCTACTCGGGTCTCAAGACCCTCAATCACAACCACGCAAGAACGATGAACACGATCTACCACAATAGAATCACCCACGGGGGTGGACACATAAACAGGAATACTTAGAGAATCACTGGGCACGATCAGATACGACGCAAAATAAGATGACACATAAGAGTAGGTAGACCCTGGATCAAATAGCACTAAAGCACTCCTACCACAAACCAAAACTGTACCTGTGATAACTGCGTCGGAAGCCTCAGCCTCCGGCCTAGATAGAAGAGCATAAAATCGGGGCTGAGCCCCACCACCCTGGACTACATCTCTGGGATGGCCTGCTTCTGGCTGGCTTCCACCCCTAGTGGCCTGAGCTCCACCTCTAGCACCTCTACCTCCACCTCTAGCACCTCTACCCCCACCTCTGGCTGGCTGGGCGGGCTGTGGAACACCTGGTGCCTGAACCATAGCACGGGAACCCTGCTGCTGCGACTGAGTACCCACTAACCTCAGACAAGCCCTCCAAATATGACCATACTCACCACACTCAAAGCATCCACCTGAGTGCTGTGGCTGAGAAAACTAAGACTGACCCTGACGACCTGAATGACCACCCCGAAAACTCTGGAGCGGCGGTGCACTGATAGGAGCTGGCGGTGCACTGTAGGGCTGCTGATCAGAATACTGTGTATGAGAACCACGACCACCTGAAGCACCGTGAGAAACCTGAAGCGCTGACTGAAAGGGCCTAGGAGGATGGCCCCTACTATACGAATCCCTGCCTCCCGACGAGGTACCACTGAATCTGCCTGAATGACGGGGCCTCTTGTCAGACCCCTGACCACCTCCCCGTGACAAAACCATCTCGACCCTCCTGGCCACATTGGCTGCCTCCTGGAAAGAAATATCGCTCCCCGTCTCCTTAGCCATCTGAAGTCGAATGGGATGGATAAGTCCCTCAATGAACCTCCTCACTCTCTCTCTCTCTGTGGGAAGTATAAGTAGAGTATGACGGGCCAAATCTATAAACCTGGTCTCATACTAGGTAACTGTCATGGAACCTTGCTAGAGACGCTCAAACTGCCTCCGGTAAATCTCCCTCTGAGTAACAGGAAGAAACTTCTCCAAAAATAGCTGAGTAAATTGCTCCCAAGTCAAAGCTGGCGATCCGACTGGTCTAGCCAAACAATAATCTCTCCACCAGGTCTTGGCGCATCCAGATAAGCGGAAAGTAGCAAAGTCGACCCCATTGGTCTCCACTATCCCCATGTTCCTGAGAACCTCATGACAGCTGTCTAGATAATCCTGGGGATCCTCAGAAGATGCACCGCTGAAAGTGGAAGTGAAGAGCTTAGTAAACCTATCCAATCTCCACAAGGCATCGGCAGTCATGGCTACTCCGACACCGGTCGAGACTACCACACCCGGCTGAACTGCTACAACTGGCTGAGCTGCTGGAGTCTGAAACTGAGGAGCCACCTGCTCCGGAGTTCGAGTAGCAGGAGTCTGTGCCCCTCCTCCAGCCTAAAAGAGGGCTGGGGCTACAGGTAACAAGCCTGCCTGAGTGACACTCTCCATGAGGCCCACTAGACGGACCAGAGCATCCTGAAGTACTGGAGTAGCAATGAATCCCTTTGGGACCTGAGCTGGGCCCACTGGAGCTGTCTGTGCCGGAACCTCCTTGTCAAACTCAACCTGAGGCTCCGCCGCTGGTGGTGCTGCTCCGGGCTGAGCTCTGCCCCTACCTCGGCCTCTAGCACGGCCTCGACCTCTGCCCCTCGCGGGAGCTGCTGGGGGCTCGGGCTGCTGATCAGCGGATGAGGAAGCGCGTGTTCTCGGCATCTGCGAAAGAGCAGAGTAGAAATTCGATAAGTATTGAGAAACCAAACCGCACAACAACAAAGAATAGATGCGAAGTTTTTCCTAACTCTGTAGCCTCTGGAGGATAAGTACAGATGTCTCCGTACCGATCCTTCAGACTCTACCAAGCTTATCTATGAATTGTGAGACCTATGTAACCTAGTGCTCTGATACCAACTTGTCACGACCCGGATTTCCCACCCTTGGGAGTCGTGATGGCGCCTACTAGTGAAAGCTAGGCAAGCCAACTAACTGAACTATTTAACCTGTTTTCCATTTTCATTTTTATTTAATGACTTAGCATCAGCAATTCATAGCAACATAATTTAACATGCGGAAGAAATAAATTTCAAGTTTAACAGTACTACTAATACCATCCCATAACAAAACCACCGAAGATTTGGTGTCACAACTTCACAGACCGTCTAAGAGTACTACAAATAAGGGTCTGAAAGAAATAACAAAATACTGTCTCTAGAACTACATAAGAGAAGCAGGAAAATAGATAGAGGGAGACGCCAAGGCTTGCGGACGCCTGCAGGACTATCTCGGGTTGCCTGGTAAGTAGGAAGCTGAAACCTCACTGCGGTCCGAAATCTGCAGCACTGGGATCTGCACAAAATAGTGCAGAGTGTAGTATCAGCTCAACCGACCCCATGTGTTGGTAAGTGCCTAGCCTAACCTCGGCGAAGTAGTCATGAGGCTAGGACCAGACTACCAAATAAACCTGGGTAGTTATCTAATATATAGCGGAAAATAAAACAAAAATAAACAAGTAAAGATGGGAGGGGGTACAGGCTGCGGGGTATGTCAGTATCAACAGTAAATCAAGAATAAAGGCATAAGGACAACTTAGAATTCACAGCGAAACAATAAGGAACTTGTATCCAATCCATAAACACTTTGTATCAACAATTGTTGCGGCGCGCAACCCGATCCCAACATATAACAACACTGTTGCGGCGTGCAGCCCGATCCATATCATTTATCACTGTTGCGGCGTGCAACCCGATCCGATTATATTATTGTTGCGGCGTGCAACCCGATCCAATCATATCATCGTTGCGGCGTGCAGCCCGATCCAAATATATCATTGTTGCGGCGTGCAACCCGATCCAAATATTTCATTGTTGCGGCGTGCAATCCGATCCACATATACAATCAACAACAACCATAATAAGAGTCCCGGCAAGGGAATCAACAGTATAAGTAAATACCTCCCGGCAAGGGAAAACCAGCTATAACCAAACTTGTTCCAACATCTACTTCCTCAACTTACACCAATGTTCAACCATAAGTAATCTCTACGAGAATAATTATAAACCTTGCTCATCACAGAGAGTCAACAACTTGGGCATTCGTAGTATTTCTCAATAACACAATGATTTTAATTTAAGACTCACGGTCATGCTCGACACCGACGTATAGATACTCATCACCATGCCTATACGTCGTACTCAACAAGAAACAAGTAGCAAATAGGACACAACTCATAATCCCTGAAGCTAAGGTTAGACCAAACACTTACCTCGATGCCACGAACACAGTTCAAGCCTCAACTATAGCTTTACCTCGTGATTCCACCACCAATTCGTTCGTATCTAGTCACAAGTTACTTAATTACATCAATGAATGCTAAATAAACAATTTCTAATGCATGGAAATAAGTTTTCTCAAGCTTTTCCCAAAAAGTCAAAAATCAGCCCCGGGCCCACATGGTCAAAACCCGAGGTTCGAACCAAAACCCGACTACCCGTTCACCTATGAACTCAAATATATAATTTGTTTTGAAATCGGACCTCAAATCGAGGTCCAAATCCCCATTTTTGAAAAACCTAGGTTCTACCCAAAACACCCAATTTTCCCTATGAAAATCATTAATTTTGAGTTGAAATCATGTTAAAAGATGTCAATGATTGAAGGAAACTAGTAAAAATTGACTTACAATCAATTTGGAAGAAGAGTTGTTCTTGGAAAATCGCCCTAGGGAATTTTTGTTTTGAAAAGATGTGAAAAAGGGTTGTTTTTCGGCTAAGTATAAAAAGTTACAGGCTGCAGTTATGGGAATTACGAACAGGGGTTCGCAATTGCGAACCCTTCAGAAATTGGGGACTTTCTCATTTGCGAGAAAGATGTCGCATTTGCGACTAGGTTCTCGCATTTGCGACAAAGGAAATGCCCAGGCAGGTGTCGCATTTGCGACAAGTACTTCGCATTTGCGAAGAGAGCTGCCCAGGCCTCCTCTCGAAGTCTGCAGGTCTGAAACATACCAGCATTTCCTAAGTTGAAATTTTCACTCCGTGGCCTATCCAAAACTCACCCGAGCCCTCGGGGCTCCAAACCAAACATACACACAAGCTCAAAAACATCCTACGGACTTATTCGGGTCAAATCACCAAAATAACGTCATGAACATCGAATTAAACCTCAAGATCAATGAAATTTCTTAAAACTTCTTAATCATAAAATTTTGCATTTAAGGTCCGAATCACGTCAAATGGATTCCGTTTCTTACCAAACTTTACCGACAACACATATAAATCATATTGAACATGTACCGTTCTCCGTAACCATAATACGGGCCCGATACCACAGGTTTCACATAACATTTCACTTTCAAAAACCCTTTATATTTTTCAGAAAACAATTTCTTTCAAAAATTCATTTCTCGGGCTTGGTTCCTTGTGCCCAAGTCCCATATTTTCCTACGGACCCTTCGGGACCGTCAAATCACGGGTCCGTTTACCTAAAATGTTGACCGAAGTAAACTTAATTAATTTTTAAAGCCAAATTTTATCATTTTCACAGATTTTCACATCTAGACTTCCCGGCTACGCACCCGGACTGCGCACGCAAATCGAGGTGATGCTGAAAGAGGTTTTTAAGGCCTAAAAATACAGAATTTAATTTAAAAACAAGTGATGACCTTTTGGGTCATAACAGGCTTCCTTCATTATCTGCGGCCGCACTCAATATTGTGTGGTCCGCACAGTGCCCTTTTAGCCTTGTTTTTGTCCTTATCCAAAATTAGTCCTTCTTGAGTTGATTTTCATATCTTTAGCTCATATTTTAACACTCTTGCAAGCAAGCACATTTCATTAGTTTTTGGGAATACCTTTAAGCAATTTTGAGCTAAAACGAAAATAAAAGAGTGCAAATCAGTAGTCAAAATCCCTACTTATCAGTAGACGCTCTCAGTCGTAAGTCAATGGGAAGCTTAGTACACACTAAGGTAGGTAGACATGGGTTGACTAAAGAGATTCATCAGCTGGCCAATATGATAATCAGATTGTTAGAGTCTGATGATGGAGGTGTTACTG
Organism: Nicotiana attenuata; assembly: GCF_001879085.1. NCBI lineage: Eukaryota > Viridiplantae > Streptophyta > Magnoliopsida > Solanales > Solanaceae > Nicotiana > Nicotiana attenuata. The sequence goes on from NW_017671115.1 coordinate 345,622, forward strand.
TACAGAATACATCAGAATCATCTTTGGTAGCCGAGGTAAAAACACGACAATATGAAGATCCTACCTTAGTACGATTGAGAGAGGGCATTCAGCAGCATAAGATTACGACTTTCGAGATCGGAGGAGATGTGGCACTAAGATACCAGGATCGATTATGTGTGCCTAATGTGGCAGGGTTGCGAGAGAAGATTATGATTGAGACTCATTGTCGCGCCCCTTTTTTCCCTCTCCCTCGTGGGGGAGAGAATTCCGGGTTTCGACATTCAAGGGGTTAATAACTTATTTCCTTTTGGGAATTGGGTATTTGAAGAGTCTCCACCTAATGATTTTTAAGGTGCGTTAGGGCACCTAGAGCGGTTATATCTTAGATTTGTTTGCATTACCAGAGATTAGGGTAAGGGCTCGAAATAACCTCGAGGGGAAGGTGTTAGGCACCCCTCTTGGTCCACAACTGTGGGTCCCGACTGAACTTATACTTACAAATTAGTCCATAAACAATTTAAGCAAATAATTGCAAGCAGAGCGTGTTGGGTATTGTACAAATCAAACAATAAAACAAGAATTTAAACAGGTTATGTGCATAAAAAAAGGGAAAGTAAAGCTTCAAGTAAAGAGAATTTGGGAAGAGGGAGGTCCTAGGTTGGTTAGCCTATAGGATCACATCAGTACAATGCTCGGTAATCACTCCTTGGAAAGGGGCTACGCGTTGCATTAGCGCACCGGTCATCATATCCATATCTACCCTCCCATCCCCTTAGTGGTCATGCAAAGCGAGTGTTTGGTTAACGATCTCTATTGCGTGCTGTTACTCGTCCCTTCTTAATGGTCCTAGAGGGACTTAGGACCTCTACCTATAGGTGGTTCTAGACAAACCCCTAATGGTTTAAAGGTGAAAATTCTAAGGCGACAAGCAAAAACAATTAGGACTTTTAGCACATAAGATAAATGGAGCAATTAGAGGCTCAAAATTACCTCCTCAAACAAGACATAGAAACAGCACGACTCAAACACAATTAAGGGCCTTCTATTAAACAGTATCCTAAGGCAGGATGCTTAGGTGAACATGCAGGAGGCAGGCAATTTATTTTTTACAAAAAACTCAGGAGTAATGACCCTAGCAGTTCCCTATTGGGTTTTTAAAGCCGGTTAAGATCAGAAAAACATTAAGCAATAAAACAGTTTCAGAGTTGTAGAAAAATTCCCTAAGGCTTGCCTATACGCGGAGCACTGATTAGCACATTTATATAGTGAAAACAAAGAAGGTTTTGAAACGGATTTCTAATAATACTTATAGGCGTGATATCCAATGATAGATTGAGTCAGTTTTAAAGAACTTGTTTCTGGAAATATGAAATACTTAACCAATTAATAAGTGAACTAAACGATAACCGAAATTGAGTCCTTTAAACCAAACTTAAGCGAGATCCATAGGCAGGATTTGGTAGCGTTCCCTATAGGCATGACATCTAGGTTCAAATCTGATTTTAAAGACGTAGGCATGGAAACATACATAAACACTTGTCATAACAGAATCTGGATTAAATTACATCCTATAGGCATGGCATCTACTTCTTAGGCTGATCTTAAGGCATTGAAGACATGACTTCTATTACGGAATTATTTGAGACCTATAGGCATGGCTTCTAGCATGGCGAGATAAACACGACAAGATGCAAAGCCCTATTAACATGATTTCTACTTGTTAAAGCAATCAAATCAGAATGTAAAGTCCTATGAGCATGATTTCTACCCGTATTACTCCACAAACATGTAACTACCCATCCCTTTTTTACTAACTACCCCAATATCTGTTTACAAATTATTACAAACCATATGAATGAAATACATAAGTAAATAAGAAAATAAGAAGCTATTCTATAGGGAGCGTTCAATTAGGTTCGAATTTCAAAAGCCTCCAATGACCTCAAATGCCTCAATTCCATAGACAATGTTATAGTCCAGGTGCATCAAAGTTCCCTAAGGACCTCAAGGATCCCGGGCAGTGCTTACACCTAGACCTGGTAACCAAATTGAATAAGTGTAGTGTGGAAGGGCCAGCCTCAGTATGCCAGAGTTCAGAGGATTCTCAAGAGGATCCCAAGGCAGTACACATATTGGAGGGGGCAGAACTTATTAACCTAGGAGTAAAGTGGAAGTGCTTGACACAAGTTGAAAGGTTTTTTTAGTGAAAAACGTATTAAAAGAAGTTTGTTCGAAAGTAATTTAGTAAAACCCACAGAGGCAGTCTGAAAAGAGATTGGAGTAATGAACAGAAGTCCAAACATAACCCTTAAGACAGGTTCATACATAGCCAATAGTCACAGAACCAAAGTAAATTCAGTAGTCACAAACAGGTGTCAGGGGGGGTTTGGGATTCATGAACACTTGATTGCCAACACATAATCAAGCAAAGGTCTAGGAATGCTCAGAAACAAACAAAGGGGGCAATACACTGATTCTAAAAGAAGGAAAGTTCATAACATGCTAATAATGTAAACATATTAACTACAAATTTCACAGCAAAACCACAAATAGAAACAAACTAGAAACAGAATGAACTAAAGCAGCAAAAGAATCATATTGTTGTTGAAACTTTGAATTGAAACTAGAACATACCAGTAAAGATGACAACAAGCAAAGTGAAAGAGCAGGAGAACACAATGGTTAGCCTTGGCTTGCAGCTAGCTAACTTAGAGCAGTAGCAAGTAGCACAAAAGAGAGCAGAAAGTTTTAAGTGCGTGAGAGAGTTTTTGAACGAAGAGTTCGTCTGTTAAGACCTTATAAGAGAGCCATTAATATAGTAGTTTGAAAACTGGTTAAAAATAAGGCAAGAATCAAATTGTTCAGTAATTATATAACTTAGTATGAAAATTGGTTTGAATCTCTCTTTAATTAAGGGAATCAGTGCAAACGGTAAAGAGCAGGTGACAAGTAAGGAAAGAAATCATACACAGCTGGAGTATAACAAATAAGGAAAGATCTCAAAATAGTACAAGTATAGAACAGGTAATTAAGGCTAGGTTAAGAAAGTTTTAATTAAGGAAACAATCACTAAGAATCAAGTAACAATGCAGACAAGGCAAGGGAAAATTAATTAAGGCAAGTAAATTAATCAAATTATGTGGAAAGGTAGGAATCGGGGGGTTTAAAGGAAGGTGTTCAAATCAAACCAAGTAACAGGGAATTCAGAATCAATCAAAGAGAAGGTCATGAAAAAGAGTCAGCATGTTTAACATATAAATAGAGTAAGACATGGATAGTCAAGAATTGGCACACAACTCTAGCAAACATGAAAGTTAAACAATACCGAATTAATGAGAAAGATGCAAGTCTTGATGTGAACAGTCAAGATGAACACAAACACACAGAATCAGTGTAAGTTTTAGGCTGAGAAACTCAGTAGAAGCATATCAAGGCGAGGCAGTCACTAGAAATCACAAGAACTCAAAAATGGGAACCGGTCAGTCATGCTAATACACAGAAACCAAACGAAGAACCTTAAAAATTAGGGCTTTCAGCATAGGCAAGTTGAAAAAGCAGTAAAA
>NW_017671115.1:352372-354099 GCF_001879085.1 Nicotiana attenuata
CTACGTATCCCCTCTTAAACGGGAATAAGGTCAAGCGTAGTTCAATTACGTCAGATGAAGAAAAATGTAAAATAATCTAGGCATAGTATCTTTTGACTACGTCTGAATTGATCGGTTTTGGCCAGATTTTTCCATCCATTTCTGCAAGTATAAGTACTCCTCCTGTCAGTACCCTGTGAACCATGTACGGACCTTGCCAATTGGGAGAGAATTTCCCTTTGGCTTCATCTTGATGTGGGAAGATTTTCTTCAATACCAGCTGTCCTGGTGCGAACTGTCTTGGTTTGACCCTTTTGTTGAAAGTTCTGGACATTCTGTTCTGATAAAGGTGGCCGTGACATACTGCATTCATCCTCTTTCGATTGATAAGGGCCAATTGCTCATAGTGACTTCTAATCCATTCTGCATCGCTGAGTTGGACTTCCTGTATGATTCTCAAAGAAGGAATCTCCACCTCGGCTGGGATGACAGCCTCGGTACCATAAACCAACATGTATGGCGTTACCCCGGTTGACGTGCGAACCGTAGTGCGGTACCCCAACAGGGCAAAGGGTAACTTCTCGTGCCATTGTTTGTGGTTCTCTACCATTTTCCTTAGTATCTTCTTGATGTTTTTGTTGGCGGCCTCTACGGCTCCGTTCATCTGAGGTCGGTAGGCCGTGGAATTCTTGTGCTTGATTGTGAAAGCTTCACATATAGCCTTCATCAGATCACTGTTGAGGTTGGCTGCGTTGTCAGTAATAATGGACTCGGGAACTCCGAATCGACAGACAATATGATCCTTGACAAAATCTGCGACGATCTTCTTGGTTACAGCTTTGTAAGACGTAGCTTCAACCCATTTTGTGAAGTAATCGACGGCGACTAGAATAAACCTGTGTCCGTTTGAAGCAGTGGGCTCAATTTGACCAATAATATCCATTCCCCAGGCGGCGAATGGCCAAGGTGAGCTTGTTGCGTTAAGCTCGTTTGGTGGTACTTTTATCATGTCCGCATGCACTTGACATTGAAAGCATTTGCGGAAATACTGAATGCAATCCGTCTCCATGGTCATCCAAAAGTAACCTGCCCTGAGTATCTTCTTAGCCGAGATGAAACCATTCATGTGTGGACCACAGGACCCAGCATGCACATCCCCAAGTAACTTAGAAACTTCCTTTTCGTCAACACATCTTAGTAGACCCAAGTCAGGAGTTCTCCTGTACAAGTTCCCTTTGCTGTGGAAGAAGTGATTTGACAGTCTCCGGAGCGTGCGTTTCTGAGTCTGATTTGCATGCTTCGGGTATTCTCCCTTTGATAAGTATTATTTGCTTTTTTTGTTCTATATTTTTCTTTATTCTACTATCCATTGTTTAGTATTTTTACATTGTTAATAGAATTTTTTATTAGCATATTACTTTGTTTAATATTTTTGTCTACTACTATTTTTGTCTACTACTTAGAAGATTTATATTTTATTACTCTTGAAATATTTTTTTTTATTTTAAATTCTATCCTATTGTTCTCAAAATATTATTTGAATTTGAATGAATAAAATATCTATTAAATTAAAGAGAGTTGTATAGTCATTGAATAACTTTTTTGTTATATATATTTTTTGGTAATTAATTTTTATTTATTTTTTGGTTAAACTGAAACTTTTATTTAACCAAGTGTAAATATGTACATCCACCGCTCATTGGACTCTAGAGACGGGTCTTACAAAAATACGCCTATCTTTTTATCAC
>NW_017671116.1:0-28954 GCF_001879085.1 Nicotiana attenuata
CTTTCTATTCTCACGAAGATAACTGACAACACATTCATCTTGATTGGGTTATCTTTCTTGTAGAAGAAAATTATAAATCCTTCATATTTGGCTAGTCCCTTTTCTTGTGGGAAAAGGTTTGGAGTTCTACAAATTGATGATCCTTCTTTCACATTCAGTGGCATCCACAATGTAGCCATATGGGGTTTGAGAGTCGTGTTTAGGGGGGAGAACATTACGGGACAAGTTTAGTGTGTCACTTTGTGTTTGCCTCTTCATGAGGTTGTTCTCTCGATATTTTGTAATCTTTTTTAAAAGTGGATTGCTCATCTCCGCCGTGAACGCAGCTCAGTTGATCGAACCACGTTTAAATGTTTTGTGTCTCTTTTGATATATTTCTCGTTTGTTGTCTGATTTTTATTCGTTCAAGTTTGCTTTGCTAGCTTACGTATGACACTTGATTTTTTTCGGTCCTAACATAAAATACCGTAGTTCATATTTCTTATTTTACAACTATCCTATTCTTACATATCTTCTCTTTCTTCCGTTCCTTTTCTTTTTTTAAACTAATTTAAATTTAAATATTTAATTAATGAAAGCTTACTAGGAGTATAAGTTGATGATATAAATTGAAGGAAGTCAAACAATCCAAGTGGTAGATGTAGCTAACTCGGGTCCCTCTTCATTTGGAAAGAAAGAAAAAATAATAATTAAAATGAAAACCTTGTTGGTTCATCCAAAATTCTATTAGTGATATTTATGAGTTATGGCGCCTCTCGTGAAGACAAGGTCAGCCAACTAACCAAATCGTCTCTTTAATATTTATTAAACATAAACGAATAGGTGAATATATCTTAACGACAATAATAACTAGTATGTACAACCCCAACACCAACCCGAACGGCTGGTGGTCACAAGTCACGAAGCATCTAAAGAAAACCTTAACACAACTTACAGGCCAAGAAAATATATTATAAGTAAAGAGTTTCTGGAAAACAAAAGACAACATCCGGTGCCGCGAACGCTGGCGGTCACCTTGCTCAGCTACAATAATAATACCTTCAATCCGCTAATAACCCGCTACCGGGTGAACGATACCTGCAACTGCACGCGAGGTGCAGGGAGTAAAGTGAGTACTTCCAACTCAGTGAGTAATAGAAGTAAATAATAACTGAGCAGCAAGAAATCACGTAAAGCAACCAACGGGCTGTACAGAAGCCGGGTACAATTTCCGAGAAAACAGTGAAATCAGAGAACTCTTTAGAAATGTTTCGGCTCAGTTCAAATCTCTTTCGAAAATGGTCCTTTCAATAATTACGAAACTGTTCAAAATAGTTAATGCTGATTAACACAGAAAATCCGCCCCTCGGGCACAAATATCACAGCATAGCAGGTAATAATACAAATAAGTATGCAAGATGAACACATAAAAGTTCGCCCCTCGGGCACAAATTTCGTTACTAGTCAGTCATTGTTAACTGACCGGTCAGCCATTGTTACCTGACCCAACGCGTGTTTCAGTGCCATTGTTACCACTGGTCAGCCATTGTTACCTGATTGGTCAGCCATTGTTACCTGACCAAAACACGAATGACAGTGTCATTGTTGCCACTGTCCAATTCTAAATGGGTACCCACGCTCACTGTGGGTGTGCAGACTCCGGAGGGGCTCCTACAGCCCAAGCGCTATATCAACATAAGGCCTGAAAGCCTGTACATATCAACATGAGGCCTGAAAGCCTCCTCACAATACACTCGAGGCCTGAAAACCTCCTCACATCACTCAGCATATCCTCACATATGGCCCTCGGCCTCAATCAGTCCAAAAATAATCATAAGCCCCTCGGGCATCAGTAAAGAAACAATAATGCTCAGCTCAAACAGTAGTCAAATATCAGTTAAAACTCGAGGTTGAGTGAAAATATAGCTGAGTTCATGAAACAGTGTAATGACAATGGACTGAGTTCAAATAATATTTCAAATAGTGAGGAAAACAGTGATGATAGCTTATAGGGAGTTCAAACAGTCGGCAATAAGCCCCAAATATGGCAATACGCCCAAGTCCTAGTGAAAAACAACAAGTCATAGCGAAATACGCGGTAAAATCAACAACCGGGACGGACCAAGTCACAATCCCCAACGGTGCTCTACCCCACGCTCTCTGTATGGCGTGCAAGTCACCTCAATATAGCACTATGGGTGCAAATCCGGGGTTTCAAACCCTCAGGGTATCATTTACAATCATTACTCACCTCGAACCGGCGAAATCTCTAGCCCGCGACGCCTTTGACCCTCGAATCGGCCTCCACGCGCGTCGAATCTAAACAAAATCAGAGCGAATACATTACAATATGCCCAGGGAACAATATCCAATCGAAAACAACCAAGAAATAACAGAAATCTCGAAACTAGCAAAACCCGAGCCCCGGGCCCGCTTCTCGAAAAATTACAAAACTCACATTACCGGATTCCTCGTCTCGCCACGAGTCCATACATACCAAGAACTCCCAAATCCGAGCTCAAATGACCTACCAAATCCCAATTTGGAATATCAAAAACTCAAGCCCTAGTTTTACCCCTTTTTAATGAATTTCAACCAATTTCCATGTTACATCTATCATAACCGCATGTATTTAAGTCAGGGGACTTACCTCCAATCGATTCCCAGTCAAAACTCCCTTAAATTCTCGCCAAAAGCTCCCAAGGTCAACCAACAATGGTGGAAATTATCCCAAGCTCGCGGATGAAATATTAAATAAAAACCCTTCTGAACAGTCCAGTTTTCGCTTCTGCGGCCCAATTTCCGCTTTTGCGGTCTTCATTCAACTTCCAAAAACCCGCTTCTGCGGTTCTACTTTCGCACCAGCGGTACCGCTTCTGCGGTCCGCTCTTTCGCTTATGCGGATCCTGCCTTCCATCTCCTAGCCGCTTCTGCGATCACAGCTCCGCTTAAGCGGCTCCACTTCTGCGGTCCAAGACCGCAGAAGCGAGAATACCAGAAACAACATGCCTTCAGCTGTATGAAATTCCAAAAACTCCCCGTTAGCCATCCGAAATCATCCCGAGGCCCCCGCGACCTCGACCAAAGGCACCAACACATCCTAAAACCTCATTCAAACTTGTTCCCATCATCAAACCCCATCAAACAACGCTAAAACCATCAAATCACATCGAATTCAAGCCTAAGTTTCTTAAAAACTTCCGAAATGTACTTTCGATCAAAAAGTCTACCAAACCTCGTCCGAATGGCTTAAAATTTTGCACACACATCACAAATCACATATCGAAGCTACAGCAACTCTCGGAATTCCATTCCGACCCTCGGATCAAAATCTCACCTATCAACCGGAATCCGCCAAAATACTAACTTCGCCAATTCAAGCCTAATTCTACACCGGACCTCCAAAATCAATTCCGATCGCACTCCTAAGTCACAAATCATCCCCCGAAACTAACCGAATCACCGGAAATCACATCCGAACCTTCTAACTCGTAAGTCAACGTCCGGTTGACTTTTCCAAAACAAGCCTTCCTTAAAGAGACTAAGTGTCTCATTTCTTATCAAAACCAATCCAAATCAACTCTCACACACCACATACCGATAACGAAACATGAAGAAGCAATAAACGGGGAAAACGGAGCAGTAACATATGAGACGACGGGTCGGGTCGTCACATCCTCCCCAACTTAAACCAACGCTCGTCCTCGAGCGTACCCAGAGTTGTACTAGAAGCAACCCAATAGGTGAATGACCTTACCAAACATATACCCGGGGTGATCCCTCGTCACCCTACCTCGCATAGGTCCGATAACACATTATAGCTGAAATTTCACAGTCCATCTAAACCATAAACCGTAGAACTACATTGCACTTTCCGAAATCGTACACTAGATCAGAACTTCACATCTATACCCAGAATAAACCCGCATCAACTGTAATAACTCATACCTGCAACCTCAGGTGAAATCATATGATATACAACATAATCCAAACACTCGAAATGGTAGCCTCTATTCACAGCAGTCGCCCACAACAACCAAATACCGGTAGAAAACCTCTTAGCAACTAAGGTCTTATTCCAACACTTTCATATACTGCCAACGATAAATGAAACATGCTATAAATCGTAACCATTTCTCATATCAACCATCCATGAAGCCGCTTCCCCTTTGACTAATACCACAACAGATTTCCGGGCTGAACCTCGATATTATCCTTCTAACAAGCTGAAATCAAATCTGTCCGTATTCATTAATGACTCCAACGATCACCTCGAATCCAACGATCGACTTCCCCACAGCTTTCCTTTCCCCAACAGAACTTTTTTTTTTCTATAAGGGGATCATTGCTAGATAAGATATTTTTTAATTGTTATTATGGAATTTCAGGTATTAGAAGCAGAATAAATAATTTGCACTATTTGTGAGAAATGAATTGTCATCTTGCAAACTGTTCTCTGCCAGCTATATCACGCCATGCAAATGTATGTGAAGTTATTAGAACCACCTCACCTTACAATAAACAATAAAAAATGTTAATAATCCAGATTAGGTACATTGAAAATATTCTATGAGCCCGTTTGGGTTAGCTGATTTAGAGTAGCTGATAGACATTAGGTACTGAAGCTGATTTAAAAAATAAGCAGTTACGTGTTTGGATAAAAGTGCTGAAATTAATAATAAGCAGCTGAAGAACTGGGTATAAAGAGAGTTTTGTTTTAAAAAGAAGTATTTTAGGAATAGGATAGTAAATATTTTGGTCAAACCTAAAGTGCTTATAAGCTGAAATTTGATAAGTTGGTGGAGACCAACTTATGGCTTTTGGCTTATTTTTGGCTTATAAGCACTTAATTTATAAGCACTTTTAATTTTATCAAATGCGTAGATAAGCCAAAAAGTGCTTATAAGCCAGTTTGACCAGCTTATAAGCTTAGCCAAACACCCTCTAAATATTACTCCCTCCGTTTCATATTAAATGAGGTACCTTCCTTTTTAGTCTGTTCCAAAACAAATGACACATTTCTAAATTTGGAAATAATTCAACTTTAAACTCTTCATTTTACCCTTTTTGCCCCAAATGAGAAGCTTTTATAGCCACACAAATGGCATGGCCCCACGAACCTTTTACTCCTTAAGTTTTTAAGACCACAAGTTTCAAAAGTCTTCTTCTTTTTTCTTAAACTCCGTAGCGAGTCAAACTACCTCAAGTAATATGAAACGGATGGAGTACTAATTATGCAATATTGAAGACTTTTTTTTTGGTAATGAAGATATTTATTCCGCCCTGTTTAAGAGTTATTACAAATTGGGACTTTTCTAGGACACAAAGTTCCTAGCTTGTCCAGTTCAAAAATAGGAACAACAAAAGTGGGCGGGGAGAAGTACAACATAGGATTTCCAAAAAAGTTCGAGTTGCTTCCATGTTTTGCCATAGCATCAGCCACTCCATTCGCTTCTCTGAAGACGTGGGTGACCTGAGGCTCTCCTACTCTAGTAAGCATCCATCTGCAATCAGTGATCAAATTTTGATACGGACCATTATCGTTAGTAAGCATGTTAACTAAGACACCGTAATGTGTTTCAACCACTAATCGCCTAATGTTTTGTTGAATAGCTATTTTTAGACCCTGAATAAGGGCGAGTCCTTCCATGTATATGTTAGTAGCGTGGGGAATGGACATGTTAAAGCCTATAATCCAATTGCTTTCCCAGTCCCTGATAACCCTTCCAATGCCGCCATTCCCAGGGTTGCCTAAGCTAGAACCATCTATGTTTAATTTAAAAATTTCCCGATCAGGTGGCTTCCATTTTATGTAGACGGTCGTCCTGGGGTTAGGACTCTGTATAGACTCTGTTAACAACTTAAATCTGTTGCACTTTTAACGATGTTTATTAAGGAGAGAGGAGATTTATTGTTATTAAAAATGACATTATTCCTGTGGATCCAGATGTGCCAAAGGGTAAAGGGAAGGATATCTGCCTTAGATAAGTATCTGTTAAAGGAGGATTTAGTGTGGCAAAGGGGGTTTAGCCAATTATGCATAGTGTACTCATTACGAGGCTGATCCGGGTATTTGTAAGAGCTTCTCAATTGATCCCAAATAGGTTTTGAGTGTCGGCAGTTGAAGAACATATGTTCCATGTCTTCTTCTTCATTTTGGAAAATATTGCAAATGCTAGAGTTAATGAATTTCCTATTATGTAACATTTTGGAGGTGGGTAACCTGTTATGGACAACTGTCCATAAGAAAGACTTGATTTTGTTTAAGGTGTCAAGTTCCCACAGCCAAGAAAAGTCAGTCCAGTTTCCTTCTTCTTTGGACTGGGCTTGCATAATTTTGTAAGCAGCCTTTGTCGAGAAGAATCCATTTGGTCCCTCTTCCCAAGTAAATTTGTCTACTGCCAGCTCGCTCTACTTAACATATGTGCTAAAAAAAATTTTACGAATGGTTTCTGGTAGTTCGAAAGAGAGGGTATTGATATTGAAAGAGCCCTCCACTTGAAGACTTACTCCACTACCAAATTAAAGGTTATTGTACGATGGATAGAATTTATCCACCCTTAAATAAAGGTTTTAGGTTCGAGCCATAGGAATTAAAATAATTATAATAGGAATGTCTACCCTTTTAATGGACCTTATGCAACATGAATTTAAATTAGTCGGAGCCTCAAAGCGGAAACCATCTTCGCTGTTTTCCTTCTCTTTCTCATTTCTCGTAAAACCCACTAAATTCTTTCTTATTTCTCGTAAAACCCATTTCACTATATCCACATTTACACCTTCATCGTACATCAGATTATGGAGTTACCATAATCTGAAATCAAGTAACACTATACACACCGACTATACAAATATCTTTTGTGTTTCAACCGTATAAATTTAACCAGTTATACCATATTATTTATTCTATTTAATCAATTATTATAAGTGGATTTTATTTAATTTGATAGTGTAAAACAATATATTGTCAGTCAGCAGGGCGGATGGAGTTTAAAGTTACCGGATTCATATAACTACTAGGAATTAGGTGATTTTTGTCCGCCATTTTCGATCGAAATCGTTCAAAAATTGATAATTTCCGACCAAATTCCGACCGATTTTAATTGGACGGAAAAAAATGGTCGCAAACGTGTACCGACCGAAATCGGTCGGAAATTCCCGACCGAAGTCGGTCGGAAACTTCAAAGCGTTGACTGCCTGTCAAACTTTAATTTTCGACCGAAATCGGTTGGAAACTATTAATTTTTTTTTTAATTTTCAAATTTCCAACTGAAACTATTAAAAAATTTATTTTTTTAATTTTCAATTTCCGACCGAATTCGGTCGGAAATTTTAAAAAATAATAATTTTATTTAATTAAATAATTAGTTGTAAATTGTAATAAATTGTAAATTTATTTTAAAAAAGTAAAGATAAAATTCATAATTTCCGACCGGGTTCGGTCGGAAATTTCAAAAATATGGAGACTTCATTTGTAATTTCCGACCGAATTTGGTCGGAAATTTTGAATTTCTGAAGAAAAAAAAAGACATTTCCCGCCGGTTTTCAATAACAAAATACAACTAATAAGATCTTAAAAACCAAAACAATCCTCATTATGAACTACTACTAATTAAAAGTAATACCATTAGTGGAATATTAATTTGGAATGCAACAACATGGCTATCAAACCAGCCAAACAAGCTTATAAACTAAATAAATGTCTCTCAAAGTACTTAAACCAAAACAGCATCGACACATAAACAGTCACGATCCCAAAACCAACCTGGTCGTGATGGCGCCTATCATGGAACTAGGCCAGCCGACACAAACCCCAAACCAATCAGTATTTTCCATTCTTAGGATAAAATCAAATATGTTTAACAATAAACCTTTATATAGTGTTTAAAACAAAACAACAATGCGGAAAGAAAGCCCGACATCGGGGTATCACTAGTCATGAGCATCTACTACAATGGTCTGACAACCTCAAGACCAACATGGTCGAGGAAAATCACAAAATACACTAAGGGAGAATAAGAAGGGAGAAAAGCAGGCAGCGATCGCCAAGCAACTACCTGGCTAACTCCGATGAACCTGCCACCGAGCTCGGAAATACCTGGATCTGCACACAAGGTGCAGGGAGTAATGTGAGTACGCCAACTCAGTAAGTAATAAAAGTAAATAAATAATGAGCAGTAAGAAATCACGTAAACCACGTCATAGCACCACAGTGAGTACAATATGTTTCCAAAACAGGATACAAATCAAATCATCTCATTAAACTCCAATTTCAGTAAAATACTTTGAAAAGTGTCTTTCTAACAGTTTCAGTAAAGGTTCAATGTAGTTCATAGTGAAAGTGATGAAAATCATAATCGGCCCCTCGGGCAAAACGTAGTTCGTATACTGCCCGTCGGGCAAACATAAATCATATACATCTCATCACAGAAAAAGTCCCAGAGGAAATAACAAAGCCAAATCAGTGATTAAATTCCGAACATCTCGTAAAAACTCCAGTTTCGATGAAAGTTGTTCAAAACATTTATTTAACATTTTCAATAGAGGTTCAGTATAAAGATGAGTGAAATCGGTAATTTAATCAACATATTCAATAGAGACTCACTTTAAGGAGGAGTGAAAGCAATAATTTCATAAACAATCCCCTCAGGCGAAGCATCACTCGTATATGTGTATATATAGCCCCTCGGGCAAGCCTCTCAGTCACTCATGACTCAACTCTCATCAATCAGTGCTCATACTCAGCACTCACGCTCAATAGGTACTTTATAACAACCGCTGCGACGTGCAGCCCGATCCATATATATAATCGACTGCGCTCACTGGGTGTGTGCAGACTCCGGAGGGGCTCCTACAGCCCAAGCGCTATATCGCTGCAGTGTGCAGTCCGATCCAACATAACGATGCGGCGTGCAGCCCGATCCATCTATATATATATATACCGCTGCGGCGTGCAGCCCGATCCATAAATATATAATCCTCATAACCAGGCCCTCGACCTCTCTCAGTCATCAACCTCACAATCAGGCCCTTGGCCTCTCTCAGTCATCAACCTCACAAGCGCTCAGCCCAAAATATCATTTATAGTATCAAAACTGAGTAAATAAGGCTGAGTTATGAAATCAGTAAAACACAACATGACTGAGTACAAATATTAAGTCAAAACAGTGAGGGATAGTAATAAAAATCCCCTAAGGGTCCAAAACAGTTGGCACGAGGCCCAAATATGGCATTCAGCTCAAAACATGATAATATTTTCCAAAACACAATAGTATCAAATAGTTTTCAATCAAGTACGCAACTCAATAGTCGTACGGGACAGACAAAGTCACAATCCCCAACGGTGCACGATCACACGCTCGTCATCTAGCGTGTGTGTCTCCTCAAAGTAGCACAACGATGTGAAATCCGGGGTTTCATACCCTCAGGACAACATTTACAATCATTACTTACTTCAAACCGGACGAAAATCCTATTCCGCGGCGCCCTTGCCTCTCGACTCGGCCTCAATTCGCCTCAATTCTATCCAAAATCAGATTCATAACATCAATATACGCTAAGGGGACCAAGCCCACGCGAAATAATCAAATTACATCAAAAATCCTGAAATTGGTCAAACCCGACCCCCGTGCCCACATCTCGGAATCCGATAAAAATCTCATCAATAGAATCCTTATCCTCTCACGAGTCTATACATACTAAAATCATCAAAATCCGACATCAAATCCCCAAAATCATCTCTCCAATTCTCTTCCATTTCCCCCCTAATTTTCACCCAAAATTTCAAATTTATATGATAAAAATCAAGATACAATCATGGAATTTAACCAAAATTAAGTAAAGAACACTTACCCCAATCACTTCTCTGAAAACTCCTTCAAAAATCGCCTTATACCGAGCTCCCACTTCCATTTTATGTTATGAACTCGGAGCCCTCGTTTGAATCTTTTAAATCTGCCCAGATACACATTCATCGCGATCGCGGAAGCACCATCGCGATCGCGAAGAGGAAGAAAAGATGCTCCTGAATAATGCCCAACGCGATCGCATAACCCCTATCGTGATCGCATTAAACATTGCTGAATGAACTACGCGTTCGCGGAACTAATCTCGCGAACGCGAAGAGATAACCATCAACCTCAGCTCAGACCCAACACTACGCGAACGCGTGCTCACCGTTGCGAACGCAATGCTCCATCTGCCATAAGCTACGCTAACACGGACCCATGTTCATGAACGCGATGAAGAAACAAACAACCTCAGGTCTTTCCCTTACGCGACCGCGTTCAACTCTCCGCGATCGCGATGAAGAGAAAAGACACCAGATGCAGAATCATACCAGCACTGAAATCATAGGGAAAAATAGCCCGAAATCAATCCGAAACACGCTCGAGCCCCTCGGGACCCCGTCCAAACATACCGACAAGTCCCACAACATAACACGGAACTGCTTGAGGCCTCAAAAAACACATAACAACATCGAAACGACGAATCACACCTCTAATTCAAAATCATTGAACTTTGAAATTTCAACTTCCATAACCGATGCTGAATCATATCAAATGAGGTCCGAATGACCTGAAATTTTGCACACACGTCAGATACGACACAACGGACCTACTCCAATTTCCGAAATTCCATTCTGACCTCTATATCAAGATTTCCACTGTCGATCGAAAAATGCCGAATTTCCAATTTCGCCAATTCAAGCTTAAATCTACTACGGACCTCCAAAATACATTTGGAACACGCTCCCAAGTCCAAAATCACCTAACGGAGCTAACCAAATCATAAAAATCCAAATCCGAGATCGAATACTAAGAAGTCAAAATTTGGTCAAACCTTTCAAATTTAAAGCTTCAAGCTGAGAATTGTTCTTCCAAATCTATTCCGATTATCTTGAAAACCAAAACCGACGATTTACATAAGTCATAATACATCATACGGGGCTAGTCATGCCCGATAATTGGCGAGCGAAGTGCAAATGCTCAAAATGACCGGTCGGGTCGTTACATCCTCCCCAACTTAAACATACGTTGGTCCTCAAATGTGCCCAGGGTCTGTTCCAAAAACTACCAAATTGCTGTGTAACCTTACCATGCACATACCAGAGGGTGATCTGAAGTCGCCCTATCTCATATAGGTCCAATAGCACAATGCAACTGAAATTTCACAATTCACCCTAGCCCATAACCTTAGAACCAATTTTCCACTTCCGAAATTAACTATAAGATCAAAATCTCACATCTACACACTGAATAAGTCTGAACACGCTATATCAAGCCATAACCACAATTTAAGATGAAAATCACATGATACCACACAACTCAAACACTCATAGCGATAACTTCTAATCACAGTAGCTGCTCAAACAACCCAATTCCGGTAATAAACCTCTTATCAAATAAAAGCCTCATTCCAATACTTTCGTATACTGCCAATGATGAATGAAACACGCAGAAAGTCATAACCATTCCTCAGATCAACCAGTCATGGAGCTCCCTCTCCTTCGGCAAGGACCATAGTAAATTTCTAAGCCGAATCCCGATATTATCCTTCCAACATGCTGAAATTGAATCCGATAGTATTCATTCTAGATCCCAATGACCTCATCTCATCCAAAACGACTACTCTAGTGACATGACACATCGATACAATCTAAAGCCACAACCCGTGCGACCCGTGCACCAATAAGCAACAGTCCAAACGTACTCAAATCATGGAAAAATGACTCAAATGAGAGAGCTGTACTACAAGCTCACCGGTACCACCACAACACAATGCTGAGAACCCATCACACATCGTAGAACCAGAACACACAAATTTAACCCGAAGGATCATACCTCCACATAACTTCGCAGCAATGCGCGACCCTATCCAAACTGGTCCACATGAGTCACCTCAAGTCACCATGCTTAAAATCATCAACCATGCGCAATTTGATGTCTAGTACCAAAAGTAAATCCATAACCACGGAGAGGCAAATGACATAACACCACGCAAAACCCAAAAGTGCATATCCAATACGCCATCCACCGAGCAATACCAAATACTCTTCCCGCTCAAATTCCGCTGTGAGATCTCAATAAACCCGCACCGTATGTGCATATAACCAGCAAATCATAACTCTTTGAAACACGGAAAGGTAACCCATTGGTCGCTCCAGAACACGAATAAACTCAATAGCTATCAAACGGCACATCCCCCAACAACAGCAATTCGGAGTCAACATATCCAACTCAGTACAGAACACCTCCATATAGGTCTAGCAATGAACCCCAAATCAACTCTGGTCCACAATAAATAAATAACTCTCCGAAAGTTCACGATGGTTGAATCCTGCACATACTACCATCTGACTAGCTTTTCCCACATCATCACAGTCCAGTACCACGAAATAACCTGTTTATGAGAATCCCTAGTCTCCAAATCCATGAAGCATACGAATCACCATATCCGATCCCAATTCCACCGTCCGAATATACAGCACACCTCTAATACCATTCATTCCACGAGGGATATTCCTAAAATTCTTCTGTGCCGCCAAGCAAACTCGAATATCAGCAGTCGATCCAATAAGAGAGTGCTGCAATACTAATGAAGTATCCATAACTCAAACACATTTCCCTTTATGAAATGTATACCCTCATCAAGCCACACCAATCAGTGATTTCATTTATCTAGCCATCTGAAACTGTCCATGTTGCCTAAGAATTTATAACCTTCCTTCCAAAGCTGAACCGTGACCTTACACATGAAATTCTCAATTCTACACAACATACCGCATATACCATGCCATCCTATGTCATATATGAGGACTTTATAATTCATTCCGAGCCACAAGCAACTACATACTCAACTAGCCAAGAACTTTCCATTTGATCCCATCTAGGAGAAAATCACTATACATCACATGCTCCTCATGCCAGTAGAAAATGTACACCTCCAAGCGTGGTAGAAACCATCAAGAGCTCTCCGGATTCCATTAGCACCAAACCAAACCGTCAAGACTGAATTCCTCTAACTCAACCAAGCTACGCAGGCCATCAAAACCTAAAAGCATTGCCACGAAACACCTGTAGAAACCCACTGCATCATAAGCACCCAAGAACCGATCATATCCATTACCATGCCGATCCAACCTACTACCAAGCTGTCCTAATTTTTCTGAGTTCCTTTCGAATTACCTTCAAATTGATATGTTTCCTTGCTAGTACACCACTAGCCTTAACTAAAACTTACCCCACGAACTTTAGCATAAAACCACACCGCCCTAAGGCTCATAAATCATCGTATTCTTCTGAAGCACCCCCAAAAGTACCATAGCCGAAATACCCGCTCTGAAGAGACCTTCTACGAATCTAAAGCCATCACCTTCGCCTTCCTGATACTGGTATGTAGAATTCATAATGATACAGAAATGCCACAAGTCCTGACATCCTCCCATATAAATCTCAATTTCTAGCCAACACACATCCTGAAGATTCCCAATTACTACATGTAAATCTTGAATCCTTCAAAACCATTCTCGCATCCACTCTACTCCGGTTTCAATTAGACTGATCAAATAAATCGAATGACATGTGCTCCATTAGAACAACAACACATATGGAAGTAACCCCACCTTAATGCAACCAATTAAATTCCTGCTCTATGCACCGTACATCCTTCACCAATAACAACTCAAGTCATTCCATGACTCTCATACACCCATAAAGCATAACGTAACCTTTATTAAAAATTTCCTTTACAGAGCCATCCTCGATCTCAACCCCTACAAGCCACAACTGATTCACTAGTATGCCTCAAACTGGAACCAACATAGCACATAACTGTGCAATCAACTGATCAATAGCAGACTCCCCCACTTGGCTCAAAGCCATAGATCAAAATACACAAAACTCACAATGCCCCTACTCTATTACTACCATAAACCATAGTGAGATTCAACTAAATCCTTCATAAGCTCATGCAACACAAACCATCTAGTGTTTCAAATCATCTGCAAATCTCGCATTCACCCTCGTAACAGTCATACCCACTGTCATAAGCGACCCAAGCTCAAATTGCGATAACACATATATTTCACTAGTAAAAGAGGACTTCCAACCAACAACATAGGGATCACACACCCTCAGGACAACCTGCAAGAGATAGTCCACCTGCTTAGCCTCAAACTAACATCTCTTTATACCATTCCACCGTCATAAACATCACTCGATCACTTAATCTTCCTGAGTCTGAACTCATATCACAACATGAAATTTACATCACTGCCCAACTAGACAATATGAAAAGATCCTTCAATACACCCATAACTTGGGGCTACACATCAGATCAAGATGGAAATCAAGCACCAAATAGCTCTCTCTACCCTCAAGCAGACCCCTCTCATCATATTCAAATCATATGAACACATCTCGCAGTCACATCATACTCGTCACGTACTATCCAATCATCACTTCCCCTAATAGGGACACTATCGAACATATAAATCCAAAAACACGTGCTCACACAATCAACACCTCAGTGCTCAAGCTACAAGCAGAGCCCGGCCTTAAGTCCTCCAGACTGGCCCAACATCAACACACAAAAATCATACCTCGCCCCTCGATCAGGGAATCACAAGCCGTTGATGCACAGTTGATACCGAGCGCTCAAGCGCGCATACGAACACGTGGAAAGAATTTCAAGAGTTATATTTCAAGCTGAATCAAGATCGCACGATAAGAATTCAAGAATGTGGGATTTCCTAAAGGTTCTACAGCCTCCCGAGGATAAGTACAGACGTCTCCGTACCGATCGGCGAGACTCTACTAAACCTGCTCATGACTCGTAAGACCTATGTAACCTAGGCTCTGATACCAACTTGTCACGACCCCAAAACCAACCCGGTCGTAATGGCGCCTATCATGGAACTAGGCCAGCCGACACAAACCCCAAACCAATAAGTATTTTCCATTCTTAGGATAAAATCAAATTTGTTTAACAATAAACCTTTATATAGTGTTTAAAACAAAACAACAACGCGGAAAGAAAGCCCGACATCGGGGTGTCACTAGTCATGAGCATCTACTACAACAGTCTGACAACCTCAAGACCAACATGGTCGGGGAAAATCACAAAATACACTAAGGGAGAATAAGAAGGGAGAAAAGCAGGGCTACGATCACCAGGCAGCTACCTTGTCAACTCCGATGAACCTGCAACCGAGCTCAGAAATACCTGGATCTGCACACAAGGTGCAGGGAGTAATGTGAGTACGCCAACTCAGTAAGTAATAAAAGTAAATAAATAATGAGCAGTAAGAAATCACGTAAACCACGTCATAGCACCATAGTGGGTACATTATGTTTCCAAAACAGGATACAAATCAAATCATCTCATTAAACTCCAATTTCTGTAAAATCCTTTGAAAAATGTCTTTCTAATAGTTTCAGTAGAGGTTCAATGTAGTTCATAGTGAAAGTGATGAAAATCATAATCGGCCCCTCGAGCAAAACGTAGTTCGTATACTGCCCCTCGGGCAAACATAAATCATATACATCTCATAACAGAAAAAGTCCCAGAGGAAATAACAAAGCCAAATCAATGATTAAATTCCAAACATCTCGTAAAAACTCCTTCGATGAAAGTTGTTCAAAACATTTATTTAACATTTTCAATAGAGGCTCAGTATAAAGATGAGTGAAATCGGTAATTTAATCAACATATTCAATAGAGACTCACTTTAAGGAGGAGTGAAAGCAGTAATTTCATAAACAATCCCCTCAGGCGAAGCATCACTCGTATATGTGTATATATAGCCCATCGGGCAAGCCTCTCAGTCACTCATGACTCAGCTCTCATCAATCAGCGCTCACACTCAGCACTCACGCTCAATAGGTACCTTATAATAACCGTTGCGGCGTGCAACCCGGTCCATATATCATTGCGGCGTGCAGTCCGATACATATATATAGTCGACTGCGCTCACTGGGGGTGTGTAGACTCCGGAGGGGCTCCTACAGCCCAAGCGCTATATCGCCGCGGCGTGCAGCCCGATCCATATATATATATATATATATATATATATATATATATATATATATATATATATATATCGCTGCGGCGTGCAGCCCGATCCATAAATATATAATCCTCACAACCAAGCCCTCGACCTCTCTCAGTCATCAACTTCACAAATCAGGCCCTCGGCCTCTCTCAGTCATCAACCTCACAAGCCACTCGGGCTATCAGTAAAAAACAGGGCGCTTAGCCCAAAATATCATTTATAGTATCGAAACTGAGTAAATAAGGCTGAGTTATGAAATCAGTAAAACACAGCATGACTGAGTACAAATATTAAGTCAAAATAGTGAGGGATAGTAATAAAAAGCCCTTAAGGGTCCAAAACAGTCGGCACGAGGCCCAAATATGGCATTCAGCTCAAAACATGATAATACTTTCCAAAACACAATAGTATCAAATAGTTTTCAATCAAGTACGCGACTCAATAGTCGTACGGGATAGACCAAGTCACAATCCCCAACGGTGCACGACCCCACGCTCGTCATCTAGCGTGTGTGTCACCTCAAAGTAGCACAACGATGTGAAATCTGGGGTTTCATACGCTCAAGACAACATTTACAATCATTACTTACCTCAAACCGGACGAAAATCCTATTCTGCGGCGCCCTTGCCTCTCGACTCGACCTCAATTCGCCTCAAATCTATCCAAAATCAGATTCTTAACATCAATATACGCTAAGGGGACCAAGCTCACGCGAAATAATCAAATTACATTAAAAATCCCGAAATAAGTCAAACTCGACCCCCGGGCCCACGTCTCGGAATTCGATAAAAATCTCATCAATAGAATCCTTATCCTCTCACGAGTCTATACATACCAAAATCATCAAAATCCGACATCAAATGCCCATTCAAATCCCCAGAATCATCTCTCCAATTCTCTTCCATTTTTCCCCCATTTTCACCCCAAATTTTCAATTTATATGATAAAAATCAAGATATGATCATGGATTAACCAAAATTAAGTGAAGAACACTTACCCCAATCACTTCTCTGAAAATCCCTTCAAAAATCGCCTTATACCGAGCTCCCACTTCCATTTTTTGTTATGAACTCGGAACCCTCGTTTGAATCTTTTAAATCTGCCAAGATACACATTCATCGCGATCGCGGAAGCACCATCGTGATCGCAAAGAGGAAGAAAAGATGCTCCTGAATAATGCCCTACGCGATCGTATAACCCCTATCGCCATCGCGTTAAACACTGATGAATGAACTACGCGTTTGAGGAACTAACCTCGCGAACGCGAAGAGATAACCATCAACCTCAGCTCAGACCCAACACTACGCAAACGTGTGCTCACCGCTGCGAACGCGATGCTCCATCTGCCACAAGCTACACGAACGCGGACCCATGTTCACGAACGCAATGAAGAAACAAACAACCTTAGGTCTTTCCCTTACGCGACCGCGTTGAACTCTCCGCGATCGCGATGAAGAGATAAGACACCAGATGCAGAATCATTCCAACACTGAAATCATAGGGAAAAATAGCCCGAAATCAATCTGAAACATGCCCGAGCCCCTCGGGACCCCGTCCAAACATACCGACAAGTCCCATAACATAACACGGACTTGCTCGAGGCCTCAAAACATACATAACAACATCGAAACGACGAATCACACCTCTAATTCCAAATCATTTAACTTTGAAATTTCAACTTCCATAACCGATGCCGAATCATATCAAATCACGTCCGAATGACCTGAAATTTTGCACACACGTCACAAATGACACAACGGACCTACTCTAATTTCCGGAATTCCATTCCGACCTCTATATCAATATTTCCACTGCCGACCGGAAAATGCGAAATTTCCAATTTCGCCAATTTAAGCTTAAATCTACTACGGGCCTCCAAAATACATTCCGGACGCGCTCCCAAGTCCAAAATCACCTAACGGAGCTAAACAAATCATAAAAATCCAAATCTGAGATCGAATACTAAGAAGTCAAAACTTGGTCAAACCTTTCAAATTTAAAGCTTCAAGCTGAGAATTGTTCTTCCAAATCTATTCCGATTATCCTGAAAACCAAAACCGACAATTTACATAAGTCATAATACATCATACGGGGCTAGTCATGCCCGAGAACTGGCGAGCGAAGTGCAAATGCTTAAAATGACCGATCGGGTCGTTACATAAACTAATGGAAACCAAACAAATAAACAATAGCAATGATTGACTAAACTAGTAACTCTCTGCTTCTTCTGTGTGCCGGGCAAGCCAGAAACTTTGATACCTCACCTAGATGGAATAGTTAACAAACTGCTTGTACTTCTACAGGTGTGCAAATATAGGCACCAAACACATACTGCAGCAGCACCATCTTGCCAACCACCTGTTCGATGCATCTAACACCTGATTTCGGTCGGAAAGCCTTGGACGGAAATCACCTGATTTCTAGTAGTGTCAACTGAACCCAGTATTTTCGACGAGGAGCATAAATTTATGAGTAAAAATCACTAAAATTGCAAGAAATAATAGACATGAACCCATAACTTTTAAAATATAATAGGTGCAATATAATGCCACAAATTTTAAAGGTTGAACCCACAAAATTTAAATTATGTATCTGCCTCTGCTGGCAATACACTAAATTTAAGCTGGATCCCATTTTCCTCTTTGGGAATGAATGTTTGAAGTTTTTAGAAACTAAACATCATAAATATTGGTGTCAGAATAGAATATGTGACTTCATTGATTATTCTACTTCAAAAGATCCTTATCCAATATTATGTGAGTTAAAGAAGAAATATTGACAAGTTTAGCTAACAAAGAAGTCAAATGGAACATCAGTTACCAAGAAGTCTTAACATGTAGAATACCTCTTATCCACATTGTATTTACATTTGCAACTAAACGTTTTAACAATCTTGTATTGTTTACTTTGAAATTAATGTTAATTTATTGCTTCTTGAATATTACTAGTACTAGTAATTGTTACTGTCCTTGAAATGATGTTAACTTTTAGTCCTTTTGTGTCCACTTTGCTAGCTTCACACTGCTCCCTTCGGTTCATAATAAGTAATTTTTTGGCCCTTTTTTGTGGTCCAAAATAAGTAGTTTTTTCAAATTTGAAGAATAAATTAATTATTTTTTTCCTACATTGCCCTTGGAGTAAATAATGTTGGAGTATGTGTTAGGAGTGTTTATGTGAAGAGATAGTAAAGGTTAATATGGTCAATTTCATTGCTGATTAATGTTAAAAGGTGAATTTTTTAATGTGTGTGAAACAACCAAAAAATCACTTATTTTGACCGGAGGGAGTAGCTACTAATATTAAAAGTGAGGGATAATTTATTAGAGTAACTTCCATTCATTAATGCCAACACAATGTTAGTGGTAACACACCAATTTATATATAGATATAAAGGAGGGAAATGGAAAAGTGAGGTGGCACATCTCTTTGGCCTTCGTTTACATTTATCTTTTTTCTAGGTTTTTTGGATTTTTAGC
This sequence comes from Nicotiana attenuata, assembly GCF_001879085.1. NCBI lineage: Eukaryota > Viridiplantae > Streptophyta > Magnoliopsida > Solanales > Solanaceae > Nicotiana > Nicotiana attenuata. The sequence continues at coordinate 19,510 of NW_017671116.1, forward strand.
TTAATTTTAGTATAATTATTTAATTACTATTAAATCTGAATTATAGCCTACTTTATAGCTGCAATAATTTCTGTCATAAATGAAATAAGGGGAGGGGAATCGATGAAATTTTTTGGTAACGTAGCTGAGTAAATGTATGAGCTTTTGAAAAGTCACACAAACAATTGTATTTAGGCTTCAAATTTTCTCTAGAAGAGAAGAAGAAAATTTGTACAACTATGATTTATATATTTCCTCAACACAAACATGAAAATAAAGACACCAGGAGATAGGCGTGGAAAGAAGAAGATCTGTCGATCAGGCAACTCATTCATAAAGTCAAATGCGAGATCTGCATGTTTCTTTTCCTTATTTTTTTTTCTTTTGTTGCAGTTTACCTTTTTTTCCCCTCATTTTGACTAGAATCATATATCATGTTCTACATCGCAAGTGATTACTTCTGGTTTTCTGCATCTAATTTTTGTCGTTCTAGTTCGTAAGTACTGGCTACGCCTAATTGGTATGTTTTTAGAGAAGCGCTAAATATTACTTCCAGTTGAAGCAGTCCAATATGTAATATGTTGCTCTCCTTGAGGTTTGTGCGTTTTAAAGAAACTCTAAATATACTGCCTTTAGTAGCTCTACAATATTATATATACAACTTTTAACTTTCAAGTCATTTGTTGTTTTTATTTGTGTATTTAGATCATGGGTACTGTAATGGTCTTTTTTTTTTTGGTGAGAAAAATAATTTATTAAACATAAATATAGTAACTACAGAGGTCACTGTAGCGTTACAAGCATTTTGATAATATTTTTTAATTTTTATTTGTAGAGTAAAAAATACGATATAGACGTAATTTATACTTTGTTGGGTTTTATTAAGAGATTACTGGTCATTGAAGAATACAATTTATATCTAATCTATAGAGAGATAACATGACACTTATCCAAAACCAAAATGACAATTATTTTGTCATCACTTTTTTTTGTCATTTTTCTCTTATTTCGCTCAATGAGAAGTACAATAATTTTTATTCTTTTTGCTTCCTTACTCTGAAAATTAATCAAACTTGGTAAAATTTCTTTAACTAAAATTGAAGGAGGCAAATTAAAAGAGCAACCGTAGGAAAAAGAAAGACAAAGGAGAGAAAGAAGAAAATAATATTAGAGGAAGTATAAGATAGGAATAAAGAGAAAAAAAACAAGTAGAGGGAATTAATTCAAAGTTTTTTTTTTCTATTTTTAGTTTTTTCTACTTTTCATTTCATGTTTATTACTAGAAGTTTACTATTTAGAGAAAAAGAAAAATCAAATGCAGATAGAAATTCGTCTAACAAATTTATAATTAAACTAAGAATTATGTATTAAACCAACAAGTGCACACCTCACCCCCGCACAAAGTACAAATCTCCTTAAAAAAAAAATTTCCTATTACAGAAAATTTTTGACAATGAAAACTGCAATTATTGAGCTCAATTTCTAATTAGTGACTTCATCAATATATAGAATTATTTCTTAATTATATGCATACAAATAAATAAATACGATCTCTCCTATTTGGATTAATAATTAATTATTTCCAAATTTAATGATATTATTATAACCGCGCGCGGCCAAATTCTCTAGTATAGAATAAGTGATGTCTAATTTGTTAACTCTTATGCTCTATGACCAAGTTAACATAGTAACTACCGCTTGGCATAAACTTATTTATTAGAATATAGTTAAAATTTTCATTAACTTGTTATATGTACATTAATTTTGTTCCTATTTTAAGTTTTTTCACAAAGTATAATGGATTAAAGAAAAAATTCAAATTGGGCAGCATGTATATTAGGTCGTCGTATAGCTTGTTTGGCCAAACTTCTACCAGGTTAAAAGTACCTTTTTTCCTTTAAAAAAGTATTTTTTTTCCAAAGTTGAAGTGTTTTGCCAAACTTTGAGAAGAAACAAAACTTTTGGATTGAAGCATAAGCAGGTTTGAAGAACATAAAATAGTAGATTCTCCCAAACGTACTTTTTTTAAAAGTACTTTTGAGAAAAATATACTTAGAAACACTTTTTTAAAATTTGACCAAATATTAATTGCTACTCGACAAGTACTCTTTAAATTAATTAGCTAAACACAAACTGCTTCTCACCAAAAGTACTTTAAAAAAAAATACTTTTGATGAAAAATACTTCTCAAAATAAGCCGATTTTATAAGGTTGCTAAACAAGGCTAGTAATTTTTGCTTACTCTCAAAATTTGACTACCTGGAAAAAAAAAGATTTAGCAATTAATAAAATAGTAAACATTATAGGAAGCCAAAATTTAAATATATAGAAATATTATGTATTCCTTTATTTACCTAAATTTTAATGATTATAGTTATTTAATATTTGTACAAGTAAAATGTAAATTCTTAAAAATAATCGAAATACATATAAGTTCGTTAAAAAAAGGGTAAGACCAGGTAGTTTTCGCGAGCGAATTTAGCCTATAAATAATTTCCAAGGTTTTCATTTTCAAAAAGGAATTATATAAACAACAATTTCCAGAGGTTTCACTTTCACACGTTCCATCAAGATTCTTCCATCAACTTTTAAGTGTAAAGCTTTTCCTATTCAAATTGAAAAGTATACTTATTTCTCTTGTTCCTGAAAAGCTACCGACCCCTTGAGCCTCCTTCATCTCTCTCTGTCTCTATATGTACACATTTTGTGTATATATATATATATATATATATATATATATATATATATATATATATATATATGTGCTTATATATTTTTCTCCCTCTCTCTTTACTTGTTTGTGATCATGCTTTGATGACCTAACCCTCTCTTATTCTAACTATATATACCTTTTCCTCTTTCATACAAGCTTCTGTTTTTACAACCAAAAACAAAATTGTCGGTTTGAAACTTTTGGAGGAACCCCATTATTTGATGATTACTAGAAATTTGAAAGAGGGTTCAGCTCAAAAGCAAGAATTTTCAACATGAAAAGAGCAAAATTTGACTTGTTCATGTCACTGAGCCGGCAAAGATCGGTCCAAGTTTTGATTTTTATAGGCTTTTTATATGTAGTTTTGGTGGGTTTTGAAGTTCCTTTTGTTTTCAGAAATGGTTTCAGTTTAGTTTCTCAAGATGGTTTTGGTACAGGGCAGTTTTCTAAGTCTTTTGTGCTTGATAGCGAAGAGGAGTTAGCAGAAAAAAAGGCCCCAATTCGCCCTCTTTTTGATGTCCCGCTTCAGGTTCCCCCAATTCAATCATCAAAACCTGAAAGGAATATCAGAGAAATCAAGAATCCATTATCAAGTTTGGTTTTTGATGGTAGTTTTGTGAATATGACTAGTAAAGATGGGTTTTCTGGGATATTGAAGTCAGCAAAAGAGGCATTTGAAGTAGGTAGAAAGTTGTGGAAAGAGCTTGAATTGCATAAAAAAGAAGTGGGGTTTCTAGAAAGTAATAATAACAAGACAACAGAGGAATGTCCACATTCCATTTCAATGTCAGGTTTTGATTTTCAGGAGAAAGGGAAGAGAATGATGGTGTTGCCATGTGGGCTTACTCTTGGGTCACATGTAACTGTTGTAGGGAGGCCTAAAAGGGCCCACCAAGAGCATGATCCAAAGATATCATTGTTAAAGGAAGGTCAATTTTTGATGGTTTCACAGTTTATGATGGAGTTACAAGGGCTGAAGACAGTTGATGGAGAGGACCCACCAAGGATTCTTCATTTTAATCCAAGATTGAAGGGGGATTGGAGTGGGAAGCCTGTGATTGAGCAGAATACTTGTTATAGGATGCAGTGGGGCACAGCTCAAAGGTGTGAAGGGTGGAGGTCCAGGGATGATGAGGAGACTGGTGAGAATATGATTTTGGTTCTTTATTTATTTAGTAGTCTTTAAGATATATTCTGTTATTGAACTAGTTTAATCAATCGACTACGCCCCAATCCCGAACTAGTTGGACTTGGCTATATGGATCCTCTATATCCAAATATTTTGAAGATTCATGTAGCTGTCAACTTAATGCAGTTCTCCTCCTTTATTTAGGATTGCGACGAGTTAGGTGAAACTCGGATAGGCAATGTTGCTAGAAACTAGTTTAACTTGAAGGTTTGCTAGCTGGAAGAACTGTTTGATTTACTTATTGAAGTTTAAAATTTTGTTCTTTTTTTTGTTTTTGGGGGTTGGGAGTGGGTGGGGAGGAACATAAGTTTTTTTATAGTGCGTTGTCAAGCAATTGAATTAGTTTATCTGATTGAGTATAGAGCTTATTGCTTGATGAGGAGCATTTTGTGATGGATAAATTCCTCAGATCAATCACATAGTTGTTGGCAATGGGAGGAGAAAAAAACATGTGTAAATGCACCATCAGTTACATTTGCATTTGTTGTACTCCGCGCACAGAAATATATCATTTGTATTATGCGGTATGACATTCTTGGTAATGTCTTGGCTCTTCTGCAGTTGATGGCCAGGTAAAATGTGAAAAGTGGACTCGAGATGATGATGCTAATCATTCGGAGCAATCAAAGGCATCTTGGTGGTTAAACCGGATAGTAGGGCGAAAGAAGCCGGTCTCTTTTGATTGGCCATTCCCATTTTCAGTGGATAAGTTATTTGTACTAACTCTCAGTGCCGGCTTGGAGGGTTATCACATAAATGTTGATGGGAGGCATGTGACCTCATTTCCATATCGAACTGTGAGTATGCTACCACCTCTTGAATTTCATGCTGAACTGTTGAATTGGGCTAAAGAAAGTTCTTATTGATGCTTTTTAGGGATTTGCACTCGAAGATGCCACTGGTTTGTCATTGAATGGTGACGTTGATATCGATTCAGTCTTTGCTGCCTCCTTGCCTTCATCACATCCTAGTTTTGCTCCTCAAAGGCATCTTGATATGTCAAACAGATGGAAGGCACCGCCCCTCCTTGATCAACCTGTGGATCTGCTCATTGGTATTCTCTCTGCAGGCAATCATTTTGCTGAGCGAATGGCTATAAGGAGGTCTTGGATGCAGCATCGGCTAGTCAAATCTTCAAATGTTGTGGCTCGATTCTTCGTTGCACTGGTAGGTTGACAGATGGTCGCGTATGCAGCATAGTGCAAATATTGTTCACTATTAACATTCATGTTGCAGCTTGTTAATGTTGAGTTCAACATGGATTGGTTTTTTGACAGCACGGGAGAAAGGATATAAATGTGGAGTTGAAGAAAGAGGCAGAATTTTTCGGTGACATTGTCATTGTTCCTTACATGGACAATTATGATCTTGTTGTCTTGAAAACAGTTGCCATCTGTGAATATGGGGTAAGCTGTGGATTACCTATAAATGTTAACATTGGTAGTCCCAGATTAAAGTTGTCCCGAAAGTTAATTGTTTTTTGTGTCTTTGCTTGTTGCAGGTTCATGTAGCATTTGCAAAAAATATCATGAAATGCGATGATGATACATTTGTTAGAGTGGATGCAGTTATCAAGGAAGTAAATAAAATACCTGAGAATAGGAGCTTATATGTTGGAAATATCAATTACTATCATAAGCCCCTGCGTAATGGTAAATGGGCGGTGACATATGAGGTATTAGTTTGGATTTTTTAAAATTTTCTTGCTCCAATTTCTACATGGTATTAGAAGGCTAAATATTGTTGTTTTCTTTCGACGAAGTATTTTCTTGTGCTTCATAATCAAATAAAAGACTTCACATTGGCCAGTTGATAGTGTCTAATTAACATGCTTAGAGTAAGCGAGCCTATGGCAGAGAGATGCTTTTCTACTAGAATAGAGTAAAGGCTGTTTGGACAGGAATGTTTGAATTGCAGCAAATGCTACAGTGAATATTGCTAGTTATCTGCATGGAGTAAATCTGGGTGTTGTCTAGTTTTTTGCCTGCTTAATCTCCTTTCATTTTAGTCATTAATTATTCCACCTTCTAGAATCCCATGATATCTGATTTTCTCGTCTTAACTTGCTTCTCGGTCTTGGCTCAGGAATGGCCAGAAGAAGATTATCCACCTTATGCCAATGGACCGGGTTATGTTATTTCATCAGACATCGCAAACTTCATTGTCTCAGAGTTCGATAGACATAAGCTGAAGGTAGACAAAATTCCCGTTATCTCTTTCTGTATGCAAGAACTCGTGAAATAGCTAACAAGCTCCTTTATGTGCAGTTGTTCAAGATGGAGGATGTGAGCATGGGAATGTGGGTCGAGAAATTTAATAGCACACGACATGTGCAATATGTGCACAGCTTGAAGTTCTCACAAGCTGGATGTGTAGACGATTATTATAGCGCTCATTACCAGTCACCTAGACAGATGATTTGCATGTGGAACAAATTACAACAGCAAGGCCGGCCTCTATGCTGCAACATGAGATGACACTTAAGGATTTGAAGAAGAGAAGTGTATCTGAAAACTGACCAAGAAACAAGGATAGACAAGTTTTGCACTTAATAGAACCATGATCTGTATATTTTCTGGAGGACTCTGCTTTTTGATATAATAGGGAAATTCATTTATTGTTTTCTCTACCTTCCTTTTTTTTTTCTTTATCTTTTGTCTTTTAACACACATTTTGAACTTCATTTATGGATGGAATATTAAAAAAAGAGGGTGCAACAGAGAAATGTAACTACACAGTTTTGACAAAGACACTTTCTTTATTGATAAATTCCGGATCTTGTAGCAGCAATTAAAGGGCTTCGACTGAATTGGAATATGATGTCTCACCATCAAAATTAAAACAACTTTAGATACCCAGCTGTGGATGTAGCTTTTTGGTAGTTTCAAATAGTCGCTTACGCAAGATTCTACATAAAAAGGGGTTGGCTTATGAAATTCAAAAATAGTCGGATTACAAGTGGTCATTCAAAAATAGTCACAGTGTCAAAAGTAATTGAAATTTAGTCACTTTTCATATAAAGATAAATCTGAACGAAAACACTGTTTAAAATCCGGAAAATACTACTGGAATTCCAGCATAATATGCTGAAAGTTCATACAAAGGTGCTCCAATCTCCAGTATATTATGTTGGAACTTTCCGCGTGTTGGAGTTCCAGCATAATATGCTGGAAGTTCATACACAGGTGCACAATCTCCAGTATATTATGCTGGAACTTTTCGTGTTTCAGCAAAATAGTGGCTATTTTTCAATGACTTTGCTACGCTGACTATTTTTCAATGATCAATCCGAAAACTGGCTAGTATGTGCTATTTTTACCTTATTATCATAATTGACTTGCAAAATGGACTAGGGCTGTGGTGGGTTTTAAGGTTTTACTTGGTGTCTCAAATTAACATTTACTTTGGACCGTTTGGCCATAGATTTGGCGGCTTGTTTTGAAAAAAAATTGAAAACCATATTTGTTCATGAAATATGATTAGTTTTTGAAAAATAAAATAGAATTTTTTTTTCCAGGTTCCCAAAAACTGGTTTAGGATAGTTTTTGGGTAAAATATTTCCTTCCACTCACAAAACTTTAACATTTTTTCAAATAAAATGCATGTCAATGCACAATTTCAACTTTCAAAATTATTATTCAACACAAAATTTAAAAAACTCATTTTTCAAGTTTCAACCAAATCTATATCCAAATGCTTACTTTATATTAGATTTAAGCGACTCGGCTTGTCATGGAGTAATATTTTAATTATTATATTTTTTTTAAAATACTATTAACGCACATTTACATAAGGAAAAAATTGTGAATTTCTTTTCTTTTAGAAAACTTTCCTACGAACATCCACATTTTAAGGGGATCAAAATAGTGCAGGTGTATACATGGAAATCCTAGAAGCTAAGGGGATCAAAATATATCTTGGCTTTTTAATGACATATCTTGTTTGCAATTTCACAAGTTTTAGTCATGTCACCAACAGTGGCGGAGGTAGGATTACGGCCAAGGGGTTCAAAAAAAGGAAAAAGTTAAAATGGTTGTAGTTAGTGGGAATAGAACCAATGACCTTACAAAAGTTTTGAACCCCCTAGACCACTTAGCTATGCTTTTGGGTTGTGTCAAAGGGATTCAAAACATAATATATAGACGTAAAAAACAAATTTTGCCTTACATATACAGTGTAATTTCTCGGCGAAGGGGTCGGGTGAACACCCTTCCGCCCCCTAAATCCGCCCCCAGTCACCAAACTTATCTTGCATGCGTGAAGAGGGGCAGCGCTAGGGGTTGGAAGGGGTTTATCTGAACTCTCTTTGTCGGAAAATTATGCAAGAGTAAAGTTTTTATGTGTATATTTCAGATGTTGAATCTCCTTCACTTCTTTTATTTTTTGAATTCCATGTGAAAATCCTGCCTCCGTCGTGTCTCCCAGCACGAAGCAACTATCCTTGTGAGAATTTTTGCGTTTGTAGGAAAGACCCTAACAGCTAGCGCTCATTTGAATATGATAAATCTTTCTCATTGCAATTATTCTGTTAAATACATTCCAGCAAGATATTGCTACGAGGATAAAGGGGAGTCTTGGCGTAACCGGTAAAGTTGTTGCTGTGACCAGGAGGTCACGGGTTCAAACCGTGGAAACGTACAATAGATCCTTATGGTCCGGCCCTTCTCCGGATCCTGCGCATAGCAGAAGCTTAGTGTGCCTTTCTTTATATTGCTCTGAGGGACATTGGTTCTGCTATATCCGTCCATTTCTTTAAAGAATCCCCTTGGACCGACGATAATTTAGAGTGCATATGCTTAAGCCACAATCTTGAACTATATGATCAACAAAAGACGTTGATCATAATCGCCGTCTAAGAGAAACAAATCGCTTTATTTTACAAGAATCGTCTATTGAGAAGCCTCTATATCTCTCTGTACATGAAAGTGTTTTTAGGACCATTGCTAAAACCAAGTGGATAGCATCAACATAAACGACAGGAACATGAGTACCAAGTTATTGTATGAACATGTTAACATGATTGCTGCTGAAGGAGGGGAAGCAGCAGCAGGACCAGCTGGGATATCAACAACAGCAGAAGAATCTTCCTTTACACAAGTGTATTTACAGCGACTCGGACGAACGGCCCTGTAAACTCCACTACTTGCAAGGACATACATATCCTTGTTGTTATCCTCACCATATGAAAAAATGTAGCCCAAAGATGGAACTGAGCTACCAGGAACAAAGGTACAATCTATTGGTGATTTCTGAGCACAGTTGAAAGATATTTGAGTGGTGTTAAATATTCCACTGTCCTCTGGATTTTCAGTGCCTGCCCACATGGAACCTGCATACAGATCCGCAAAAATATACCTGCAAAATTTCATCTGTCATTACCATTATAAGATATCCTCGAAATACACTAGTTTGTAGGGGTGGAACCATGGTGAGCGGAAGTGTTAAAAAGGGGACGAGTAGAGCTAAAATCACATAGAATAGAGTTGTCTCGAGAGACCTATAATCTCTTGGAACTCATGCAGACCTAGCAAAAAATAGGGCACGATGGAAGAAATATATATATA